>NW_010315492.1:86387-90924 GCF_000700745.2 Antrostomus carolinensis
GAAGGGAAAAGGTATCTATAAGGGAATCTTTTCAGAGACTTTTTTTTTTTTCACTCTTCAAAGCTCCCCTCTGTGTCTTCATTCAGGAGAGGATGGTTCAGCATCTGTTACTGTAGAAAATATTTTGTTTGTTCCCACTGGTGCAAATGATTCATAAATTCAGCAATCAAATATATTTTTATTCAGTATTTTGACTACTTCTCCTTCAAATAATGTATCTTTGGTATTATGGGGTTAAAATTTCTCAGTGGTGTTGTAAGGTCTTAATTAGAGCAAAAGAGAGAACTTACGACGTATTTTAAAAAATAAAAAAAAAAATCCAGCACTGATCACAATACAGTGGCTGGAACGTTGAACGGTTTGAGTTTCCTAAATTACTGATATTACCTGCTGATATGAGGGCTGTTCAAAAGGGCACTTCACTTTTGGGTTTATTTATTAAAATCCTGCACTCAACTGTAAGAAATTAGCCTCCTAGAGATGAATCGCTCCCTACTCGGGGGAGCTTGAGGCAAAGAAACCCGTCATGCACACACTGCAGAACTGCACAGTAACACAAGCTCCAATATTTTACTACATCTCTCATGCAAGGTACTAAACAGCAATGTGAAGCATTCCTAAGGGAGACGAATGTTCTCGGCTTAAAAGTGATGCTCTTAGACATCTTCCTCAAATAATTAATGCCAAATTTACAGTGCTGTACAATTATCCTTTTTTTTTATCTTTTAACTGGAAGCCCTTAATAACTGAGGTGAAGTGTGAAACACAGGCTATTGGTCTCTGGAAAAACCTGGAAAGATCTCTAGAACAGCTTTCAGGTAAGCATGAAGAAGGAGACAGAATGTCTCATTTTAGCTGTGAAATTTCACATATTTCAGCTGGGATACAAGTCTGTCTTGATTTCTCGCTGTGGAAATCAAGTTACCCTTTCAGTTCTTGGTTGGCTAAAGAAATTTTAAGCCCTTCCTTCAAAGCATGCACCCTGAAAACATCAGGACAGAAGAGGTGCAGCTCAGGTAACAGTTTTGAAATCCTGGAATGCTTTGCAATCTCTCTCCAGGAGGACATACCATGGTCATTCTCTTTTCCTGATAGTTTACAGCAGAATAAGCTTCTTGGTGTTGGTAATGTGGAATAGCTGTACAGTAGAACAATGATAAATTTGTTCTGGGTAAGTTAATTAAGCAATGTTATTCCTAATTACCTGAAATTTTAATATATATAGATTGGACTTGTGTGGAAAAGGTTCACAGAATTTCATCTGAACCTCGTGATACATCATCCTGCAATGGGTCACAGTTACATTCAGTGCAAGAGTTCCTCAACAGGGAAACTTTCTATACAAAATTACCATTGTGTAACCCAAATCCAGGTGATTTTTATCTACTACCAAGTTAGGGGTTCACATTGTCCTAACTGCTTTTCTTACTCTCGTGTGACACCAGTACCAAATCCCAGAATCCAGCTATGGCATTTGTGCATGACTGATGTCAGTAGGCTTTCCACTACTGATGGGGGGAGCGAGGCGTGGGTAGCGGTGCTGGGACTTCCTCACCAATGTCCACATGTTGCAGGTGAGACAGACTTTTAAGAAACAGTACACTTGCTTGTAAGCCTAAAATAATGAAGAACCTGCTTTTTTTTTATAATTTTTATGGCAGTGTGTCTGCTCATGGACTGAGATACCATTCTACAAGAAAACCAGAAGCAAATTTTCTCAAATTGCTTGCAAATTGAAGAGCTTTGGACTGACAGCCAAGCAGAATGCTTGTTGCCATACAACAGCTGTTCTCACCATGCTGCAGACAAGCTGCAGGCAGTAGAGGTGTTTCCATAAAAGCAGTAATGTCCTCTCACAGGCAAACCTTTAACATTACTGGGATTACGCACCACCAGAGGATGGTGAACTGGCTCACGCAACTGACCTACAAAAATGCTTCTGTCTAGTTTGTATCTATTTGGTAAATTCTTCTCTTGAGTGAACCTGCACATCTAAATCACTCCTTTACTCAATCTAGATGCAAATCTGGCCTTTTGCCAAGTGAGAAATATTGCTGTAGTAAGCAGAGACCATAGTGCTACTCATTACACAGGCTTCTGGATGCCAGGAGCAGCTTCTGAAGAAAACCTTGTATGAGGGAAGGTATCCTCATTGTTACATTGCGCTGCTAGCTCTAGCTGGAAGAGGACAAGGAAAAGATTTTTAACAGATATAAAGTCCTCTTCATGAGAGGTATGACCTCCTTTTGGAAAGGGAGCGTAGATCAGCTCAACATCAGTAAAAAGGTCTTGGTCAAGGTGTTGAGACATGTCAGCAAGATAGTAAAAACTTGTGTCTGCTTTTCTTCATTTGTGGTTACCCTTCAGACTTGTTCAGCTACTGCAGCCCCTCCTATCAGCAAGCACTGTTGTCTTTCAGGTGCAGAGGAAAAACAGCATTATTAGTAGTTCTGGAAAATGGATAGTGTAAGAGGTCTATCCTGCATCCCCTTTATTATGGGGGGTGTGGTGGATTGGGCAGCCTACCTCTTTCCATAGAAATAGTTCTTACAGTGAAAGTTAGTTGTAGAAGGTAAAGCCCAAAGAGACAAAAGGCAAGCAAGGATAAACTGGTAAGAACAGTAGCACTGAATACCAGAACAAGGTCCTGCTCCCCCATCCCTCTATGCATAAAAGTCATATAGCACAGGAAGGAAAACTTCCAACAGCTTGGCAGCCCTCTGAAATCTGCAACTACTTTCAACCTTTCAACGGGCAATTCACAGCAGAGAATATCTTTCTAATTAATTTTTATAGGACAGACACATCGGCATTAAGTGTACAAGAAATTAACAACTTGAAACCAAAGAATGGCAATGGTCTAATAACAAAGCAAGGTGAATACCTTGACACTTTTCAAGTGTATCTGTGGCATTTATTTGATAAAGCATATAGGGCTAATAAATTACCATCCAGAGTACTTCTGCTGTTGTCTCCTTAGCTATTGTCTTGCCACAATGCATCTTCATTATGCTTTCAACCCTTAACTGCTATGGTGCTGCCATCTTGAGAAAGAGGAGAAGGCGAATCCCCTGGCAAGAGATCTTTCAAGTAGCAGGCAATTCACGACAGAAAAAGACACTTTGAAGCTGCTAATGCAGCTTCCCTTGAGGAGAGTGAAACAGCAGTGTTTGCAATTTATTCCAAGAACTGACCCCAGATCAAGTTTGAAGTATTTTTTTCTGTATATATATATATATACACATATACACACACAACTCACATACGTATGCACTTGTTTTAATGTAAACAACAAATAAGTTAGTATTAGACAAATCTTTCAGACCTAGGTATTTGCCACAGGTTATTCTCTTCTAGGGCTTCACTCCAGAATTCTACAGAGAAAACTGCACAGTGCAAATGCAGGAGACAGCCAGCATGTCCCACCAGTACTTTAATAATGATGCACATGAGTAGAGGCTACTGCTTTATAAATAAAGCTAAAGCCCTGTGGTCATCCTACCTGTCCCCAGTTTTAACAGCCACCTCCCACCACTCTTGCAGGTAGTACTGTGTGAGGTGTGTGTGTGGTGCTAGGCCCAATTATATCCACACTGTACTCTTATGAGCACAGTACAAAAAAAAAAAAAAAAAGTGTTGTAGACAGCAAGTAAAGCTTATCCATCTACTTGAGGTAAAAGCTGCAGCTCACTCTGCTGCCTCAACAAAATACCCCTCCTAATATGAGCAGTTAGGATTTTCAACAATGGCAACACTTGGTGTAACAAAAGCAGTCTCTGTAGGATACTATACTGGCATGTACCACACAACCTGAGTAACAGTCCTACACACAGGTTACAGTCTTCAACTGCAAAAGTACCTCTTTATATCCAATGCTGTATTTGAGGCACTCATAACTGCTTGGGTTAATCTCTTCCTGGGTGGACACTAAGCATCTGAGCAGGTAACCATCATATTGTCTACTTTCCTGAAGCTAGGACCAGAGCTCAGGCAGCTTTGTCTCCCACCTCTACTGGTTTACCCTCAGAGAAGCATTAGCTGCAGTTGCTACAACAAATGTTAGTCTAGATAAGAACACAGAATTGCAGAAAATGCCCACTATTCTTCAAAGTGCAAGACTGTGCCCAGTCAGTACTGTTCATAACACCTGCCACAGAGACTGACACAGGAACATCGATAGTACGACTGCTGTAAGCAGAGCAGTGAACATAAGACTCCCTCTGCAACACCCACTTTTCTTCTGAACTGGAATAAAGACAGAGACAGCAAATAAACTAAAGAACTGGTATAAATAGAAAATGGTTTATTGAAAAAAAAAAAAACAACAGAACAAACAAAATCACACTTCAGTGTGTGGCCAAAGGTCTAACTTTAATTTAAACTACGTACCCAGCATCCATGCTTCAGAAGTCACATAAGCATGCACATGGAAGGAAGCGAAGCTGGTGCCTGCTGGCATACTACTCAAAACCTCCTGCAGAGTCGTCTTTACAATATATTAAGTTTGTTAGCAGGGTATGAAGTTTGAATTCCTACA
>NW_010315492.1:90945-106185 GCF_000700745.2 Antrostomus carolinensis
CGACAACGAGGAAGTGAAGAACAAGTGTCTATTTACACATATAATACTTCCAGAACCATCTTTCAAATAGAAATGCAATTTACTGCATTTCTAACAGCTGTGAAAACAGTGACAAATACAGAAAAAAATGCAGGTAAGCATGCACACTGCAAGTTTTTTGTAATTTTTTTTTCCTAAGACAGTTTACTTATGAGGAAGTATTTAATTTTATTTCACAACTCTATGCAAACTACTTACATGAAAAGTATTCAAAAGATAACAACCCTTTTGAATAGTCAGTCATCAAAAATTACATGTGAAATGTAGTTTTTGTATGCAGGTAAAGACTTTCCACATATGAACAATGCTGCAATCCTCCTTTATAACAGAAGGGAATGGATTATTAGAATGCTATTCCTAAAACATTCTTCATTTTAAAGTAACTGTTTCATTAATAAGACTGTGTTTAAATTAGTTTTTCTGAAAGCAAGCTTTCCAGATCATCCCAAATGATGAAGCTTATATGCATGCTTTGTTTTCATTGCTAAATTCATCCCCGATGAGCACTACTCAGGCCTATGGTTTAGGTACGTGTAAAGCATGATGAGGATTCTGAAAAGACTTTTTTTTTTTATCGAAGAAACCGCTCAGCCTCCTTGGACTTGCTTTCTTTTGTTTTCCTCAGTAATGCCTGTTTTATAGCATTGATCTTTTCATCAAGTTCAGCCAATGAATAGTTCTGCTAAAAGAACAAAATAAAACCCACAATCATTTACATCTTGTAATTGCTACAGAAATGGCCTAGCACTTGAGACTTGAGGTCACTACATATTACACTAAATGATAGAAATACTTTTGCAGAATTGTCTGAATCTAGTATACGGCTACTTAAACTTGAAAGAAAAAGAATGTAAACTTAGAAGAAACTGACAGTCCTAATCCTGAATCAATATATCCATGCTATTTCCATTAGATGCTTGGTTAACCCGTTAATAAAAGAACAAAAATCCTTCAATGTTAAAACACTGGATGAGACTATCTGGTTTTATAGAACCCATCTTTACAACTGAGGGTTGTTTTTTTTTTTTCCTATTGCCCAACATCAATCTCCTCTGTGTCTACCTAAGTTGACTATTTTTTTGATCTCTTCTTACACAAAGAACTGGTTATCATCCTTTTTATAAAAATATTTCACCCTATGGAGGATTTTTTTTTCTTGTGCAAACAAGCCTACCTCCTCCATGTCTCAGATGGCCCACATCCCATTCTAAGCATTCTCCCCAGTCCATCTCTCTCCAAGTGTGATGGCTAACAGTAGACAGTGTTCCAGTCATGGTCTCACTTGCACTGAGGAGAAATTCTCTTTTGTGGCCTAAGGTACATGGTTAACGCATTCCCTTATGTGATGGTAGTGTGAAAATGGCAAGTCTTACTGACTTAGGTTAACATCTGCTATAACATCAGGTCTTTCTGCCACACTTTTGCCAAGCCAGTCATTTCTAGTTTTATTGTATCTTCATAAACCAAACTTTTTTTTTTTTTTAAATAAACAAAAAACACCAATCATAAAACAAAACAAGACCAGAGGACACTACTAGGAGGCTGGCCAGAATTCACTAATTGCTTATTACTCCCAGCTTCATTAACATCATTACAGATTTATTTTTTCCTATCATCCTTCTAACTGGTAAAAACACTAACTAACCTACCCTAGTACAGACTCAGAAAACTAATGTCTTTATTTCTCCTTCCCTCTCTCTCTTTGCCAGCAAGCTATCCAATAACAATGCAGCTATTTCTGAGCAGTTAGATATTTGCTTGGTAGAACTTCTGATTACTTCTCACTCTGAACATCCTAAACTTAAGATAAGGACAACTAATGACAAAACAAGGGGAAATGGGTTTAAACTGAAAGAAGGTAGGTTTAGATTAGATATTAGGAAGAAGTTCTTCACTGTGAGGGTGGTGAGACACTGGAACAGGTTGCCCAAGGAAGTTGTGGACGCCCCCTCCCTGGAAGTGTTCTCGGCCAGGCTGGATGAGGCTTTGAGCAACCTGGTCTAGTGGAAGGTGTCCCTGCTGATGGCAGGGGGTTGGAACTAGATGATCTTTAAGGTCCCTTCCAATCCAAACAATTCTATGATTCTATGATTCTATAAACAAAAGTTAACAGTACTTACGTGGGGAGGTTGAACCTTTCTCCTCTTGCCAGAACAGCTCTAAAGAAAAGATATAATCAAAACAGACTTAATGTTGCACTGACAGAGGACCACAAGTAATTCTGTAACAACAAGAGTCTTTAAAGTACAGAAACAATACTGACTGCCATTCCAAGGATTAAAGAAATCTTTTTTATAATTAAGTGTACTTTGGATCACAAGAAATACTACTGGAAAGCAGTCAGAAGCTGTTGGAAGCTTTTCCACATTTGGCAGCCAACAACTAGCAACGTGACTGAAGCTTCCTTCAGAAAAAACCAAGATCAATATCTAGCTTTTGAAACAGTCGATATCTTTCTCCCTAAAATTTTCCTGCATCTACACCAATATTTCTGCAAAACTTTGGACCAAAAAAAAGCTAATTACTGCAGAACAATAAAGCACAACACTATTATTGGCACCATCACAAATTTTTCCCAAATCCCCGTTATAGAGAAGACCTCAAAGCACTTTCCATGGAAATTTCAGCTTCTGAAAGTGTATTTTCAATTCTGGTTTCCAACAATTTGAAGGCACAGCCCCACAAAAAAAGGACTTGGTCTCCAACACAAACAAAAAAATGAAACAAAAATTAATAATATTTCTATTGATTTTAATTGTTGACTCTTCTTTGGCTCGTCTCAAGACAGAAAATGTAACGTAAAATACATTCAACAGTAAAAGAGACATTCTTACTGTTACATGGGGAAAGAGCAAGATAACACACAAGAAATTTCTACAGCCAAGCAGGGCCTGATGTAGTAACAACTGATGTTCTCTTTGTCCTAGACAATCTCCTCTGGTGAATGAAGGACAAGATTTACCGTTCAGAAAGAGACAGAACTCTACCCCAAGGCTAGCAACAAAGAAACCAAAGTCATAGAATCCCATAAAACAATTTTTAAAGGGTCTACTATTTCATCCTATTGGAAGTTATTTCACATAGCTGATCTTTAGAATCAGTTCATGTACAGAAGCCCAAATGATTTCAGCTGATTTAAGCCATGAATGATTTGTACTGAGATCAGAACTTCTTAATTTTCTTGTCATTAGAAACACTTCAGATTTTAAGGTGTGTGGGGGAGAAATCCAACCTCTGTAATACATTTCTTACAAATCAGTTAAGCTTGGTTGGCTGCAATTTCACCCCTCAAACAAATACTATTTTCTTTCATATGAGAAATTAGGTAGAAATATGAACTTGCATAGATGGTCCGTATGAAATATAACCATTACATCAAGCTAGAGCTGTCTACCAAAAGCCCTCTGACTCCTTAAGTTTTTGTCTGTACGTGACAGATTTAAGCACAAAAGTCCCAAAAGCATTTAGGTATGCTAGAAGAAGTTTAGAGAATTTCTTACTACAGATTGAAAATATTCAGGAGACAGTCCTTCCAGCTCAAGGATTTTATCTTCAAGCTTCTTAATTCTCTGATAAATGTCTCTTGGTACAGGACCACCTAAATAAACCAGTAAAAATACAAAGAAATCAGGAAAGGCACTTGAATAACTTTTTTAACTAAAGATTGCAAGTTTTACGCATTAATTCTTTGAGTCCAGCTATCAGCCAGTCGCTGAAACAAAATGAGTGGATGGTATAATAAAAAGTTCATTAATATGATTCAGGGTAAAACCTGTCTGATAAGCCAGCACAGTCAGTGAAGGCAATAGACAACTTTATGCAGGTGGTTGAAATATGTCTGACAAGATCCTTAGAACAACTAATGATCATAGTACACTGGTCACATACCAAATGTTACCACTTCAAAACTGACAGCAGCATCATGAGGGAGCACATGGGACAGCAGACCACACATTAATTCAGCACTGATATCTAAGACTGTTCTGAAGGAAACCTATCTCTACTGAGCATCAGAGGTTAGAGGACAGGTACGAGTTGTGCTTGACAAAGAACAGCATTTGCCTGGCCATAGATGGGACTGTGGAACAGAGTAACAGAGCTTTGAAAAAAGAAAAACCAACCAACCAACCAAAAAAAACCCCATCCCTCAAAAACCCAAACAAAAAAGCCGCAAGCACCACAAAAACATTAGCAACAAAAACCCCACCTCCAACCCATTTGCTGTTTGCAGCTATACTACAGCAGCTTGGGTTTGTTTCTCCATGTAGGAACAGAACTGATCAAAAGATCAGCCTTAGAAAGCATCTTATTTATGCTACACAGTATTCTATAAACCAAAATAGCTGTTTATCACAACTAACTACTGGCTATCCCAATTAAAATGATAGCCTGGTTCTGAACAGTAGTGACAACCAAGACCTTAGCAAGCTTTTACTTCTCTTGCCATCCATTTCCATCTATTTCTATGTCTGCTAAGCAAGAAAATTCTGTTCCACAAACCACTGAAATAAGCACTAATGGATTTTTTTGCCATTCATCTATTTCCTCACTTCAGACAGCCAATTTTGTGGGTAGCCTTCCTGCTTCAGTCCTGCTCTCTACTCATCACTCAGCAGCTACTAATTAAATTGGCTCACCTCTTACTCTTCTTAATGTTGCTATCTCTTAAGGTAAAGGGAAAAGAGCAGTACTGGCACTAGAAGAAACTGTTCTGAAAAACAGCAGGTGAGTCAAGAACAACTCTTTCCATCATCAGAAACAAAAACTGGAGAGCAGGTAGCTGAGGCAGTTATCTGCTCAGATGAATACTTTTTTCACAGCTGCTGGGATAAGTAACAAATGATCTTGAGACCTTCCCCAGGAATGCTGATTTGGACAGAAGATGAACTGGAATTGCACATTTTCATCCTCTTCCCCTATACAGTAGTTTAGTTGACCTGTTGCTTTCAACACAATTATGTCACCTATTATAGGCACAACCTGGAAGCAAGGGCCCCTCCTTAGCTACCTGCAAACATTATCCTTGATATACATAAACTCCAAGGTTACTACATGTTGGAACCGTAATGCTGGACAGCCACTTGCAAATTATATTTCTACACACAAAAACCACCTTGCTTTTGAGACAGCTATACAGCTAAGTGTCAAGCTCTGACTGCTGCCTCAACAGTATCTAAGAGTATTCTACTCTCCGTGCCGCCAGAGGACTTTGATCCACTGAGCATTCACAGGAATCTAGTAATCTAGTCAATGTTCACCATATTGTTAAGATAATGGATTGGCATCTATTCAGTATTCAGAAGACAAAAAAAAAAAAAAGTCAGTGTGTGTCTGCAGTTTGATGTCTGCAGTAGAACACTCACTTTATTAGGTGAAGGTCTGGGCTTCTGTTCTGTTCTGAAAACATTTTTCAGGGAAAATCAGATTCCTCCATGAAAAGCGCCTCATTGATTTATATTCTAGAAAACCAGGGCTAGGGCGAGGAAAACAACTACTTACAAAAAGTCAGTAGCCTGGTGGCTATGGCATTTATTTTAGTGAAAGGTGTGGACTCATGTTTGTATGGTTAAAGGGAAGTATTGGCAATGAGTTTCCTACATTCTGGGAAATAAGTTTCTGACCTAACTGTATTTCCAGAATCATCCACCTTTATGAAAAAGTGTATTTTGGGTTCATCCTATCCTCAGCCCACAAGGTGTCCATGAAGCTGAGTCCTAACCTCAGCTTTTCCTGTTTAGTGTCAAAGCAGAAGGACTCTATGGGCTATGGAGAACCCCTACCGCCAGTTCCAGATTGTTTTAAATCCCATCCTGAAGAACCCCTCTCTCGTTTGCCACCACATCAATTATAGATTTACTAAGTCAGCATCCTAATTTGGGCATAAATCTGGGTTCCATTTTGGGCAGAAGAACTTAAACATTAGATTGTAGTACTTGGGGTGACTAAACCCTTCAGTGGATCTATCCACTGTTTTTACAGTCGCAGTTCTTATAGATTTGCTAGTTTTACTACAGTAATAACTGTAGTACAAACTGGCACACTGATGTCACAATTAAAACATGATACAAACCTGTTTGTAACCGTAAGTGTGCTTCAATGTTTTGCAATCTCTCCTCAACAGCTTGGTTTCCACAATCATGAATGGGTACATTGGCTTTGTGACTGGACCCATGTGGTCCTTCAGATCTAGTCTGAGGTCCATATGTATTTACTACCCTAGAAACTAGGTAAAGAGAACAGAAATTTAACATATATGCACATGAAACACAAAGTACATCTAACTAAAGCAATCAAAATATTAAAATATAAAACCTGTGTTAATTTCACACCAGTCTTTCATGAGAAGGGTCCCACACACATTAAGATCAAAGGTTCAAGTAAAAGTATTTTCTTATTTTTGCATGAGTAACTAAACAAAAACCTAGAACTTTACATATGCAAAGTAGAAGAATTACTCAGGCATTCATGTGCAATGGCAGTATCAAGAATTTGTTGTCAGCTGCCAATAAATAGCAGAAAACCCAGTATCTATGTCAGCAGTTGCATGTGAGCTGTTGTGAATGCAAGGAAGAGGCTAGACCTAACATTACAGGAAGCATCATAAATACATGAAGATGAGGGGAGGTGTACAACTAGAAGAACCGCTACGAATCTCAGCAAGGAAGTTCTCTACTAATTTTTGTTATTCGGTTAACAGCCTTAATGACTCTTCAGCTGCTTCTGGGTCTGTCTTTTCCCGTTGCTGAACCACATCTTCATCAGAAGATTTTGGTCACTTCTCTTTAAATCACAATCATTTCTCAAGTCCTTCCGAACAGGACACTGCAGTGTACTGCAGACTTAAAGACTATGTTGGCAACTCCAGACACTGAAGCACACACCTTCTTAGTGCTTCATGAAGGCCACATATTACATTCTTGCTTCAGTTTATGCTGGTTTTACTTCCAGTTCCTTTCTAAGCATTATTCACATCTCAGTTACGAACTGTTCGAGTTTTAGTTACTTCAAGTGCAAACTTTTTTTTTTCCTGTAATACACTACCATCCAAGTTACAAACTAGCACTCAGTTTAAAAAAGCGACTACTGAAAGGGGTTCTTGGTGACAGATTCTGAACTCAAACTCACTCCCCCATTTCCATCTTAGCTCACCAGACCATTTAATGCTTACACCTATCATCATGCTTCACAGTATTATTCTGAGTTTTTTGGTTTCCTGAAGGAATGAATTAAAGTGGTTATCCAAATACTACCACTCTCAAAAATGGAAGAGAGGGTTACTTCCATTATCATTTTGGAGATTTTGTTTGTTTTTAAACACAGAGTAACTTGTGTACATCCAGCGAGCAGCAGATGGACAAGCAATCTTTTATACATAACTTCCGTTGGACAATCATTTCTACACTACTTACTCCTTTCCAAAAAGCAGTGCAGTAGTAAGCTTGTTCTCCAGCTTGTCACTTCCCCTATACCTATGTTTCAGAACTTCCACTGTGTCCCAAAACTATTTTCCAATTCAATATACTTACAATGACTAATGAAAAGTAGAAGATAATTTGATTTAATCACCATTCCTTATCTGGACTGTTGGCTTCACCTTAGAAGAAAAGCTAAAAATGGTTCATCTTATCTATCCTGCTTTACCTTCTGCATCTTTCCTTTCAGACAATGAAAACAGGCTACTTTGATTTGGACTTTAGTGTCCAACCATCAGCTTAATGAAGCAGTTATGGAATTGAAAACCTTGGAGAAATAAGCAAAGATGTTAAAGTATTCACTAGAGTAAAAAATCCATACAATAAGCTTGCATTTTTGGAGCATTCTTTAAAAAATTTTTAAGTCAAAAATTCATGAATGCTGTTCTATCTGGGTATTAAAATAGTTGCTTACCCTTTATATGGCTTTTAAATCCAGGATAGGGTGTGAAAACTGCATCTGTTCTGGCACAGCTATTTTCTAAATAAATAACAGTAGCATAAAAAGTGAGGTCCTAATCATGTATTTACGATTTAAAATACTCTAACCATCACCAGCTTTGAGGCTTTTAATAAATCTAATTTAAATTTTCCATACAATAACAACATCAGAAATACATTCATTCTATAAACACTTGCTCCTTAATAGTTTCACACACTTGCATGGATTTATTAGTTTTAATTGGTCACTTATATAAAGGTATGCATGTGTGCATATAAAAGTTTATTAGATCAGGGCCAATTTTCTTCCAATTTATATTTTATTTGGCTCTTACTTTTCACTGTGTTTCTCTGTCAATGTATTTCTTTCTTCCTGTACAGAAGTCTTTTCCCTGCTTAACCCTGCTATTCTGCTTCTATGTCCTTTTTTGAAACTGTTCTCCTATTTTTAGACTAGTCTAGTTTACTTATCAGCATTCTTTTCTCACCTTCCTGCATTTATTCTGATGCCTGTGACTCCTTTGATTTGTTTAACCATAAGCCTATAGTACAGACCATCTTAGTTTATTCTAATATTTATATTTTAATCTCTGTTCATATACATCAAAGCTTTACACGTATTTTATCATGCCTGAACATACAAAGGAAAGTCTTACCATCATTTCTTCTGTACATAAT
Organism: Antrostomus carolinensis; assembly: GCF_000700745.2. Taxonomy (NCBI): domain Eukaryota; kingdom Metazoa; phylum Chordata; class Aves; order Caprimulgiformes; family Caprimulgidae; genus Antrostomus; species Antrostomus carolinensis. The sequence continues at coordinate 99,576 of NW_010315492.1, forward strand.
TAACAATTTTCAGGAATCAGTATTTTACTACCTAGCATACTCTACTAGACTTCAGATGTCACTTTCATTCCAACTAATATTCAAGGAGTTAAACTCTCTTCCTAGAAAGCTTACAGAACAATACGCTTTGATCTCTAAAAGCATAAGTACATCACAGAGACAACGCATATCTGGGTTCACAGGTACTTAGAAAACATCTCTGTACTGCTTGTGTATATAAAAGTGTCTTCACTTTTAAGACACGTTTAGTTACACAGTTACTGATCATGCTAATAGGATCTAGCCCACCAGATGGATTTAAGACTGTTTGGTTATAGATACAGCCAATTGTGCCAGATGGTGCACTAAAAACACCAATAGCATGAGTAATGTTGAAAGGAAAAAGTTATTCTAGTAGCTAGTAATTCAAATTGATTGCAAAGAATTCTTCTTTGTAATTTAACTAGCATTAAATTAACTTCACTTTTAATATGCAATTCACAAGACATTTCTGAATTGCAATTCTGTGGACTTTGGAAGGAACATCTAGCTAAAACACTGGGAACAATAGCTACAAAATCATCTGATTTAAGATCACGATCCTTAAAATGAACACTGTAATAGCTATAATCTTTCTGTATGGGATGCATTAAACATTGTCACCCAGTGACTACTTACTTTTTTTTTTTCTATCTGATAACATCTGCAGTGCACATGCAAGTTCTTAACTTTAAAACAGTGTTACTCTTACTCTTAAAATAAAGTTCAGTTTTAAATATAGAACAGCGCTTTTGAAAAAAAAAATTAAAAAACAATTTAAATTGCTATGAAGATGAAAGACTGGCCAGCCAGTTACCTTGATTACAATCAATAACATTGCAAAATTCCCTGACATTATTTTCATTGATCTCAGCTTGTTTCCTCTCGATGAAGGCTGATATCCGCCTGTCAATCTGCAGGTAATAAACATGATGGCATTTATCTATTTTATTCTTTAAATTTAAAATTTAGAAAGTTGGGTTTTTTTTTTTTAATTTAGGTAAATCACTTACTTCTGCTTTTCCAGCTTTTATTTGGACCACCTCTGGATCAAAATTAATATGAGCATCCTTCAGATCTCCCAAGTCATAACTTGCGTATTTTTCTTCAGCCTGACAGCTACCATCATAAACATCTAAACTTGTTTCACAAGTGCTTTCTGTTTTACCTGCAGGTTCAACATGGCCTATATTTTCCTCTTTAATCAATGACTGGAGTTTTTCTAGAAGAGGCTGAACAAAGAAAACAGTATATTAGGCTTTAAAAAAAAAGGCCAAAAACTCCTGAAAACAAAAAGTAAAAAGTCAAGTGCTATTACAATTTCTAGAACAGACCAACTGAAATAATTTTAGGAATTACAACATCTGCCTCAGATGGAACACAGTAATAAAAAAAAAAAAAGAAAAAAAAACCCTATAGTTCCAAATACTGCCCACACCATGATTCTGGCCTTTTTGACCTGTGTCTTTTAGAGGTTTGTATAGGAAAATTCACAAATTTCTGAAAAAATCTGCCTGCTACTCATCTGTTAGTAGTTAAAGCTTCAATCACTGGCACCAATGCCACTTAATTAATGTGTCATTCAAATGCCTACTCAGAACAGTAAGGCTTAGTATTTTTCCTCTTTAACACGAAAGCCAATGCTTTCACACTGTAAAGCCTTCACTTTATCACCACAGCACTACATTCTCCACTTGAAACTGCAGTTGCCCAAGTGAATGAGAGAACACAGACATGAAATATATAGGCGTTATCCTGAACACATGCTTTTCTTGACACGGTTGATTATCTACTTAGGTCATGAAATTAAATGAGAGAATGCACTGACATTTGTAACAGCAAAAATAAATGCTTATTGTTCTACTGCAATAACTCTTACACAAGATGTAATAACAAAACCTCAGTACATATATACGTTGCAACCCCTTTTTTAATTTTTACCAGCTTCATCTAGTCTGAATTTCATTGCTCATTTTCCCTCTAAAATTTTTTTTTTTTTCCAAGACAACTTTATTTTTACCAGTCACATTTCCTGAAATGGAATCAAATTCCCAGTTGCAGTGTTCTTACAGTTGGATGTAAGTTTTACTTGCTTTTATCTTGCATACTTTCTCTTTTCGTTTATCACACCAGAGATTTGGTGGATGTCTGGAAAACATAAAGGGTCTTTCTTTTACCTTCAGACAAGTAAGTGTAGGAATGTCCTTTTTCACTCTCACAGCACTACACACTTCAAATAATCCATTGACTAGCTGGAGCAAAAAACTGGTATTCAAATCCTCACCTTTTACAGATGAACTATCAAGGTCAAAATACTGTTCAGTTACCAGCTGACACACTGCTCACCATCCCTGCCATGTAAATTACATGTACTTTAGGCAGGGTCGGAAAGTTTCAAATAGTTAAAAGAAATGACAGTAATGGTGACTGGCTACTTGGCAAGATGAGACATTAATGTCAAAGAAATTACTCTTTAAAAAAAAAAAAACACCCTACGCTGAAAATATATTTAATTGCAGTACGGCACTCCAGGATGTGTCATGCTGGGATAATGCCACTTCTTGAACCACTGAAAGCACTCCATGAGCCTCAAAACTCACCCAACGCATGGAATCATTATCATAGCATGACACACACCTGCCGTGTCTTATTGCTTAATTATAACCCACCATAGATGGAAATGTATCACATTTACAATGCAAGTCTAGAAATCAATGAGGCTGCATTTATTCAGCCTTCTCACCTACAGTGGCTATTCCCACCACTAATCTGAAGTGCGAGTACCTCCGAGGCACAGTGGAAACCAAAGCGTATCACACTTTTCCTTTTTGTTGGACATAGACATATAAGATCAGAATGACTGAAATTTTATTGTTCAGATAATATAACTGCATTCAGCTGTTGATCACTTTTCTCAAGTCATATGTGTCCCATTAAATATTTACCTGCAAACATAAAATATGCTGCTGAAGTGCACTAAAGAGCAATGTTGGCTGAAGTGCTGATGTGCTTTGAAGCTTGCTCCAATCAATTACAACTTTCACGATATCATCTCCAAGGTTAAACTTCAGGAGGGCAAAACAAACAACAAAAAATTATATTGTTATGTTGTATTAATGTCACAAAAGTATATGACTTCTACAGGAGAACAATTATGCTCAATCTCATATAGACCCCATTTTTATATGACAGCATTAGAGAGGTTTAACATGAACTATAATTCAAGCAACTGTCACTTTCAAAGTAAGCTAGTATTTGTAGAGTATATTCAAAAATTAAAAATTCCTTACTACCTCATAACACTTTAATTCTATTAAGTTGATCAGTCAATTCTCAATTCAACTAACTCTCATACAAAAACATACTGTTGGTGTTAATCGCTCAAATCTTTTCTTCTAACAGACAACAGAACCACCACTAGGAAGAAACATGCACCCAGGATGGCAGTCTCCTGTAAGTTCATGTATTTTATTCTGAGATTTGCAAGGCTCCCTATGCCTGTATGATCAAGGTCTTGATACTGTACCCTGCCACAGTCTTGAAATTTTTACTTGCTGCTAATCCAAAGGAGGTTTTATATTCAAAGTAAGTGTTTATAAAAATAAATCTTTAAAAAAAATCTCAAGGTTAAACAAACTCTAGACTACACAGCACCACTATCAAACCCATTTCCAAATCACTCTATTTCCCTTTATATGTATTCAGATCAAAATAACAATTGCCATAGTCCATTCTGTTTGCCAAGGAATTGCAATATTTAACTAATATTTAACTAATTTCTAATACATAGTTGACTGTCAATAATCACTACACATTTTCACACCCAATTTTGCCATTTTTGTTACAGTAAAGCTCTTAAAATCTTGAAGTAACGAGCACTTTCATTTCCCAGGCCAAGGAGGTTGTTCTCCAACCAAACAACCCCTAAGTAATCCCTCGAATTCTAAATGCAGATAAAACTCGTGTTTAAAATCAAGAGGACCTACAGATACTCTGTTTGAGACACAGAATTCCCAAGTCATACGCGTATTTGTATATCAACATCTCACAAGAAGAAAAGACCTCAAGCAGATGACAAAAGTGACTTTTAACATATGTTCTAAAGATATTTAACTTCTAATGGCATCAAATACTATGGACAAGAACACAGAATGCATATGCACTTGTTTCCTGAATCCACCACACAGCGTATGAGGAAACAACGAGAACTGAACACAAGAATGCCTCCATCACTCTGAAAGCAAATCAGTGGACACTAAGTGTTTCTACATTAGTTTTAAACCCCAGCATTATTACAAGTTTGTATGTAAAGAACTATAAACCTAAGCCTTCCTTCTTTAGTCAAAGAACAGCCTTGTTAAAAAACAGTGTTAGATTCCGAATTACACAGCAAAGATGGTCTAACTAGATAGATAATGTATTTTAGATAATTTTCACACAAATGGTTATTCCTGTTTAGTACTTAAAACTACATAGGATGTAGGAAAAGTAACGTTTTAGGAAATACTCGTTTTGAACACCTTATAAAAATCAATAGTGTATTTAGAATTTAGTAAGAATAAAACTTTACTTTAAGAATTAAGCCACTGTGCGTATGTGATCATCTGAAGCACATATTTCTTCCCAAGGTTTCTAGAGTGACATCTGCTACATTACAGTCCACTGACAGTGTAAAAAGGGCATAGATGTAAAAGTCATCATAATGAAACAAAACAGGATTCCTACTGCAATTTCCTAATAAGCCTCCTTTTTCGAAAAGACTCAGCTGATGTGTGCCTTCATATCATAGCGTGTGACTCCTGTCCAGGTGGTTCAATGTACAAAAACAGCAAAGCTTCTGGCTTAGAATAATTGAGAGCCTAGTGATATTTTAAACTCATAGACATCATTTTAAAATGTAAGAATAAACCTCTCCTGCATCCAAACATGTTTCTAGTATGACAGAGTTAGTTTTCTCAGTGTTTCACATCCTTCTAACTATAAGAACTGTGAGAAGCAGGTTTATAAATTCTGTGATTTGATAATTTCAAAGCTTTTGTATATTTACAAGTCCACAGCCTATTCTGTAGCAATTTACAGGATCTTAAGTCATTTCAGCCCTTTGAAACTGTTTTAAAAAAGACACTGACTGTCACTTGGGGTTTAAAGAACTTTTCATGATCAGTCATATTGGTTTTAAGAGTTTTTATTCCCAGATGTCCTCCTAGTCACTGTGCTGCAAGTGAATGTTCTAGTAAAAAATTTCCTATGCCAGAAATATTCCTGTTTACAGTCCAACATGCTAGCATCAATCCAACTTAAACTACGACAACAGACCACAAACTGTGACAGCTAACCAGCTGACACATGTTCACTCATCTCTGTAAAAGGGGAATGGGGGGGTCAGTAGTTCAGTCAAAAAATGCAAGATGGATTGCTAGAGTCAGTAAGCTGATAAAACACCACAGTTAAATCTACCAGAACTGAAGTGCTGGCAGACAAGACTGTAACTCAACAACTGGAAACAATCATGACTGAGCAATTAAAAGGGCCTTCTCAGCTAAGATGGAGCAACCAGACCCTGACTCATAGTTTAGTGCTGTGCACAATGAAATTGGTTTGCTGTCACTGAAAGTGTGGTGTATGATTACCAAGTTGTTTAGCACTGCAACCCTGTTCAAAAAATATGATAGTTTTTAATCACTTTAGAGATAGGAAAACTGACACTCTTACTTAGTCAAGCACATGGATTCAGGCCCGTAATTTTGGTTGACTTTTGTTTTAAAATGGAGGCAATTACTAGCAGACTTTGAGGTGAGAAGGAAATATAATACACACTTCTATTCAAACAAGAGGTGAAGTGCTCTAAAAAATAACTTCAGATCAGTCATCAGCTACTACTAAACTGCTTCTGTATCTAACAAAGTCCATTTTTGAGTATTTTTGTAACATAAACATATATTAAGTTGTATTATTTCCCAGAGATATCATTCATCATCTGGCCCCAAAGCTTCAAACTGCTGTCTAATTTCAGAAGCAAGAGTGTGCTTCTACTGCCTTCACAGAACTACATATACGCTTCCGCAGTGGAAAAGGAACCAATCTGTAAATTATTTACGGTAATAATTAAGTTGTTACTAAAACCTTCTTGTGATAAGGGCCTCCCACCACTGCCGTAACATCTGTTAAATAATTCATAGGCATCACTAAACCTAAAGTAGGTGTTTCAACTTAAGCACCACAGAGCAAAGCCGCTTGAGAAATTCTGACCCACTGAGATGCACTGTGTGTTTCATAGTCTGTTATTACCAAGTCAAGGCTAACTTCAAGCTCCTGATCATTAATTTTTATTTAACTCACAGCGGCTTTCAATTCAGAATCATTAATTTTTAAGATACAGCAACTGGGGAGATTGCTGTTCCTCATGGGAGAGATCATTCCTCAAACTGCCCAGTGACACGAGAGGTGCCCTCGCGAAGAGGCGGAGGCACGGCCAGGGCTGTGAGATGCAGCAGCCACGGAGGCTGGGGCTGCCCACACCCGGAGGGACGCGCCAGCCCCATCCCGACCCGGAGCTCCCCGCTCCCGCGGGCAGGCGCCACCAGAAGCGAGG
>NW_010315493.1:0-4619 GCF_000700745.2 Antrostomus carolinensis
AAATAAAATAAAATTTAAATTAAAATAAAATAAATAAAATAGGAGAAAAACCTAAACCACAAATAAACCCCAAACCATAGCACTCATGGAGTTAGAAAATATTTGAATGTATTTGGGCTATGTGTAGCAGCAGAAAAGACTAGAATGAAATTAAGTATTACAACAGTCTCATTTTTTTCCCATTTAAATCTCTGCATGAGTGCTTTAAGGTCATCATTCTCACAGTGGTTATATAAGGCACCTCTAAAATGTCATTAACAGATATATTACCTTAAATTTAGCTTCAGAAAAAAGTGATTTCTTATAATATGTGAAAAGATAGCATTTTTTTAATTGCCAACCTGGTATAAAGTATAAAAGAATGGAACTCCTGAGCTCTGAGCATGTGTCTAGTTCTTTTCCCAGGTGGCATTAACATCTTTTTAGTAGTGAATATGTTTCAAATTCTGTCAATTATTTGGTAACTGGAACTAGAGAGAGTGATGGTGCACAAGTCTTCTTTCTGACTGTAAAAAGGCTCAGCCATGTTCTGGGACCTCTTTTGGGGAACATAGTTTTCCTGATACGTATATCTTCCATCCATTAGGAAGAAAGCAAGATCACAACATAAAAATTTTCATCCAACAGCTTCTCTCTGTGGTGTGGTCTCTAGAGTTTGCTCTTGGAATAATTTTCTCTCATCCTCAGTTCTCCTTGTTCTGTTTTGGAACAAGAAAGTAACTCAACTTTCTTTTTTGCCTTTGTGATTTCTATTTCTACCATAAATATATGCCAGGTTGTGTCTCCTTGGTTCAGTCTGCAGTCTCCTTTCTTCTAAAAGGCATCCATCACTATTGCAACAAAAGGTATAAAAAAAAATATTTTCAATACTCAGTTATGTTTGGTATATGATGATCTATATACAGTTTCTGCTTATCTCCAGTGTACCACCTAGGCATATTTAGGCACTATTTTAGTCAGTGTTTACAAACTTAGAAACAGTGAAACAGACTTATTTTAAAATACATTACTTCATTAGTGATTTCCAAAGATAAATACTGCTCCACCATTCTGAAAGGCTTGGCTCAGATGAAGGCAGATGTAGATATCAAAAAGGATGCTTGTGCTGTACACAGATCCAAGATTTAATTTCTGTTGAGCTTTTCTTCCTCTCTGCTTAAGAAACTTGTGTTATCCTTTGCATGTTTTTTCCAAAAACAAATGCTTCAGAGCTTCCTTCTTCTACAAAACAAAACCAGAAAGTGTCAACCCACAGCCCAGCATGTGAGCAGCCTAACAATAATAAGCTAAAGTGTGCATGTGATGGAGCAAAACTACTGATAAGAAAAATATTTTCAGGGACTAGTTTTAAATTAACAACCCAATCCTTCTTCCTTTGAAGTGAGTATTGACACACCCATTATGAAAAAGAAGACTAAGTGGTGGTTTGATTACAATGGAGAGACAAAAAAGCTAAGCTTAAAAGGCTCTTTGTTCCTAGGGAAGAAACCACAATGGCCTTTCTGGAAGTTAACAGCTGGAAGTTTAATGTTGCTAAATTCAAATGAAGAGCTCTTTCCTAGCAGTGAGGATGGTTAGAAGCTGAGATAGACTTCCAAGGGAAGAATTACATTCTCTAAATTTTGAATATTTTAACTTGAGCTTGGATAGTCTTTTCAATGTTGTGATTTAGCCAGGATAGCTAACTTGCAGCCAAATTTGTTGTTGAAGTGGTCTTAAACTTATTACATGATGCTGAGGTAATTTGTAGTTTAGGGGGAGGATGAAATAGAAGGTGTGTGGAAGCTTCTGGTTCAGACAAGGTTCCTTGTTTTTCCTGCATCTGTGGAAAGAAGTCCATTCCTGCCTTCTATTCCTCAGTTCTAGGTTCTGTTTCATTCAGGAAATTAAACCAGAAGAAATAAAGGTCCCTTTTGACATTCGTGCCTATGATTCAGTAAAGGGGACATAAGGACAGTCTATACTAATTACTTCAGTAATACTTGAATAATGCTCTTGTAACCATATTCCAGGCCTTTAAGTATGTATCGCACTATTGGATTCATGGTAGGAATTGCCTTTGTTGGCCCACCAAAGGCATGGCATAGCTCTCAGCTAAGGAGACATGCTGATCTTAACCCATTAGTGAGTTTCAATGTGCTGGTAAGTGAGGCATCTGGAAAACAGTGAAGCTCGCCCAGAGAGCAATGCATCCTGTATATCTTACATACCTATCTTAAGATGAATAGCAGCATCCTCTGAAAGATTTGTTGTCTCCATTGATTATAGAAGGAGCTTAAACAACGAACTATGAATAGCTGCCTAAATTTCAGATTTCTAATGCCAGGTGAGACAAATCTTGTGGTGGAAATAATGGCCCTAAGTGCAGACAGCCTAATTCTTGTAATGTTGGCAGTCTCTCCAAAGTCACAAAAAGAGCAAAGGAAATCCTTAGGAAATAGTTTGGGATCAAGGCTGTATTTAAACAAATCATATAAATACTCTCACTAAAGTCAGGAGAATGATATCTGTGAGGAAGAAAGCCACATTTTCCTTAAACTGTACTTAAAAAGTATTCCACCCCAAGTGTCTCAGAAAAATAAAAGAAATATAATTAAGTAATTATATGATGCATTTCCACAAGCAAAATATTCCTTCTTGAGTCAGCTAACAATCAGTTTAAGCCACAAGCACAATATTGCTTTATCTTCCTTGTTATCTTAAACTCTATATTAAAATACAAAAATACTATGGATAATAAAATTATCAAGCTCTTTCTTAAAATCAGCAGTAGTATTTGCTTTGATGATCTCCTAGGGCAAACAATACACTACTTAGCTAAATGTTCCATTAAAAAAAAATTCTATTCTTTTTGATGCTACTTGGTGTTTTTTCAAATTTCATTACTCAGGTTATGTTTTCAAGTTTTTACACATTAGAAAGTCTATCTGCTATTCAGATCTTTTGTCAAGAAGTAAATCCCTTTTGCACAGTCTCAGCAATATAATTCCAGTCATTGTCATCTGTTTCTCCAATACCATCACATTTCCAGTTCTTTCTAGTCCTTCTATTACTCTTTATAGTCTGTGACATTTTTTCCTTTCAAACAAGACCTAACTGGAGCTCACAAAAGTATCTGAAACTGTTTCAGAAGTCCTGCTTATACTTTCTGTGTATTTCTGTATTTTGAAACAGACATTTTTGTGATGCTAGCCACATACAAACTCGCATCCTAACTCAAAAGCCACATGTCCTTTTAGGAAAGAATTTGACCCCTTATCATGGTGTCCTGTTGAAGGCTGGTTCAGCCACACAGGCTGGTGGTTACTCAGGTAAGTTTCCCTCATTCATTCGTGGTTAGAATTCCTGTTCATATGGCACAGCTGAATACTTTTTTGACAAGACAGGCACTGGCTCTTGGTAGGAATTTGAACAGGCACCGGTCTGTGTTGTAGGAAATCAGTCAGGCTATGGAGTCATTATTGACTCTTTAATGCCTGGCACAATAATGGTTTTCTGTTCTATGCAAAAAGAAGCATGTCCAACAAAAGGAATTTAAGCTGTAAGGCTTGTAGTTTACAGGATGGAAGAATGTCACACATGCCAGTGAATGCTCCAACAGTGGATTGATGAGGTAAGAGGGATCAGCAGACTCTTTCAGAAATCCAACCCCTTTTCTTGGGTTTTTTTTTGTTGTTTTTTTTTTCCACAAGTATTTCACTATATATGAATGAAACATTCTATTTGACATGGAAGAATGTGATTTTAGTGTTTCATTTTTGTAATAAGAAATTTTAAAGTCTCCATGATTTAATTTTAATTGCTTGGATTTTGTTCAGATTAACTGAATACATATCTAAGTTTTTTCACAGACAGATTCACCTTAAAATATAGTGCTGAGACACTTCACTGTTTAGCTGTCCAATTCATCTTTCATAGGTTTGACACAGAAATTAAACAAAAAGCTTACGCTCTGAAATGTCAAAGTAGATTTGGTTTGGTTTTGTTTTTTTTTTCTTTGCTTCTGAAAACAACCCCTGTTTAATTTCTTCAACGACAATTTTGCTGCGACTGTGGAAACTGATCCACTTTGCAATGATTTGCATGCACCCACTCTCTTGGAGAACCTTTTCAGGGGAGCAAGAAGGTAGTATTTCTTTGATTTCCATAACATCATCACCTAACTGATGGATTTCATATGATAAAGGCTAATCAGCTCACAGGATTTCAGATATTTAAAATAAAATAAAATAAAATAAAATAAAATAAAATAAAATAAAATAAAATAAAATAAAATATGAATAGGATCCAAACAGCTAGGCACAACTAGTCTTACAACTTCAGCCTAAACCCTTCTCACTAATTTTTCTGAGTGTTCAGTGTGATCAGGGAGAAAATTACTGGTTTTGCAAATCTCCAGAGACAGAGTCTATCCACAGAATTTTATTACAGCAGTATAAATCTTGTATTCCCAACATGGTGATGATATATGATCAGCAGGTCAAGGGAGGTGATTCTCCAGGTGAGTCCAGAGGAGGCCACTAGGATGATCCGAGGGCTGGAGCATCTCTCCTATGAAGACAGGCTGAGAGAGTTGGGGGTGTCCAGCCCGGGGGAGACTTAGGGGAGACCTTATAGCA
>NW_010315493.1:4791-12679 GCF_000700745.2 Antrostomus carolinensis
TGGCTGCTCCTCCCTGGAAGCGTTCAAGGCCAGGCTGGATGAGACTTTGAGCAACCTGGTCTAGTGGAAGGTGTCTCTGCTTATGGCAGGGGCGTTGGAACTAGATGATCTTTAAGAACTCTTCCAGTCTTTACTGTTCTATGAAACCAGTAACAGCACTCTGTATTTGATCACATTAATTTTGTTGCTGCAGAAGAGAACTAAGAAAAATCCTTCAACTAGTTGTGTAAGGCACAGTATGCGTGTTTTTTGACTCAACTCTTCTTAGTTATGGAGCAGAATAGGGATTCTACTTGGTTAACATACAAAAGAGAAAGTATTTTCACGACTTTCTTCTAAGAGAAAACCATTTTCCAAATGCCTATTACATAAATGATCAAATGATCCACTCATTTTTCTTAGGTGCTTTGGAAAATTATATTTTTCAAAAACTGTGCTGGAAGTATGTGTGAGAAGACAATTTCAGTCTGAAGGATGTGTTCCAAGTTGCACTCAGAACATCTGGTTTGAGCAGTCTACCTGACTTGCTTCATTATTAACAAGTATAGGCTTTGGATAGGAGCTCTCAAAAAACAATATACATAGGAAACTGAAGCATATAAATAGCACTTTTAATGGGCAATGAGCAATTTACATATTGGTTTATAAACTGTTTACATTTAGATGGAGAATGAACAGCAGATTTATTATTGAAAAAAATGGCAAAACTCCCTTTGATTTCAATTGGGTCCTACTGTGTCTAGCATGTTAGATGTAAAGGAAAAAGAGGAAAGGAGACTAGAAGGAGGACAGAAAATGCAGAACCTCTTTCCCACCTGTTTTGACTGCCATCCTTTCTAACCACAGCAGCCACATATAATTATTAAATACTTTTGGAACAGCAAATAATGCATACAGTATGTCAAAAGGCAATAGAAGCCACTGAAAAGAATTATGCTGACCTCCAAGAACATTGGACTAGACCCAAAATCCTTAAGGGAAAGTATTATTAATGAAGTAGAATCAGTATGTATTTGTTTTCATGGGAAAAGAGGGAAAGAAAAAGAGAAAAGAAAGGAAAGGAGAAAAGAGAGGAAAGGAAAAAAGGTGATTTTTGTACAGAAGTTGTTGGTGCTGTTTTTCTTTCACAAATAGCTCCACATAATAAAAATACTTCATGAAGCACTAGGGGACTTCAGCATCTGCTGACATTCAAATAGAGTAGAAGAGAAGAAGGCTTCTGCATGCATTATTCGTACTGACCATTTAAAGCTTCAGCTCACAGGAAGATATAAAAGTTTTGGGAAATGAGAGGATCAGATTAAAGAAAATCAACAAATCAAAGAGACACCATATGGGCAAATACACTCTTTTGTGTAATGTTGTGTCATGGAGAGATATTTTAATGTGCAAGGAGGTGTTGAATGCTGTGCTTGAGGCAACAATGTGATACAGAAGCTGTTTCTATTTATAAGGAACTATTTCAGTGCCTCCAGGACTGGAATAGTCATCCTGGGTTACGAAGCGCTGCTGACCCGGAAACTTATGAAAGACATTTCTGTCTAGAGAGTCCTTTGGAGAGGTTACTCAAATTAGTTGACATCTTTCTGAAACAAGCAGCAGTTGTGTGTGCAAGTTGGGAGAAAATACCATGTTTCAATCAGTGCTTACTTTCTCATGGGAAGAAAGTGTGTGAACGGATCAGAAAGGCAGCAGAGCTTTTGCATTTGTGTCAGGGCAAACGAAAACTGGCAGTCAGGTGGCTCCCTTTCTCACAAAAGGAACAAGTAGAGTAAGGTAATTACTGTTTAATATTTCCAACAGGATGTTTGAAGGGAGTGTTTAATTATCCTGCCAACATCTATTCAAATAAACATGAGGGATTTAGAACATTTTTTGGAGCTGCAGGCTTAAAAGGAATACCAAACATTCTGGGGCACTAAACCTCTTAGATCTCCTCTGTAATGTGGCATAGTAACATGTTTCTATTGACATTTTGCCTTGTACATTAAATGATGCCTGCCCTAGAGAATGCAGCACTGGTACATCCTGCTAAAAGTACCCTGCCTCCTCTTTCACCTTCCTGAATCCTGTCTTGAAGCTTTACTGAAGAAGTAATATTTTCAGTAAAGCACACAAGGACAATAGCTGAGTGCATCTTTTTTTTTGTTTTCAGCTAATGGTCTTTTAAAGCAGTCATTGGCACATTTTCAAAATGTTGGGATATTCTGAGCCTTCTTTTCATAGATTAAATCATGCTGCAAAATCACATACGTTGAAATTGCCAAATGAAAATGGCTTTGTGAATACCTCTTTGAAAAAGGTTAATACTTGTGTCCTTTACACAAGTAATCATACACATATACATGTGTGTAGAGATTTTTTTTTTTTTAATTTAAACAAAATAGAAAACGTAGTGAATCTGTCACTGGCATTTCTCTATCTGCCTATTTCTCTATGTTTTGGTTATTATTTTTAGAAAACCCTTTTCTGTTGTCTTAGCTGTAAAATCTTCAAGATTCAGAAGATTGTCCAACAACGGAAGTGTCACACAAGCTGTCAGCCTCAGCCTTTCCCACTTAAATCAGCTTAAAGGTCCTACGGAAGGTCTGTCATGAAACAACAGCATCTTTGACACAAAAATGCAAACAGCAGTCGTTGTCCAGTGAACACATCGTGGGTGAACAGGCTCTGCAAGAAGATACTGTTTAGAACAGAGTTGTGAGTCTGAGAGAGAAAAGCAAAAGAAGCCAATGCAGAGAAAGGGTGGAAAGTCAGACTGCGAGTAGGCGCTGAGGAAAGAGTACTAAATGAAAGAAGAGGGGAACAGTGACAGACGATATGATCTGCTAGAGGTTGATTTTCATTTTACACTTGAAAACAAAAGAAATATTTGACTTATAGCTTTAACTTCTTTACATAATTGAAACAAATATCAGACCTCTGATTTTTTTTTTGTTTGTTTCTTAACTTCTCAGACCAAATAAATCAACAATATTATTTTTGTTACTATTAAAAGGATTTAGGAAGACCACTAATCTAGGTTAAAAATCAAAATATCAAAAGTCAGTTTGATCCACTCCAACCCCAATAGTCTAAGCATGAATTCATTTAGGGCTAGTCTTTCTAACTAGTAATTTGCATAAAACCACTAATACCTCATAATGTCTAAATTTTAAAAACCTACAAACTGGCAAGATTAAAGTGTCACTGATCTTAGGCATCACTTTGGATTCTGATTTGCCAGGTCTTTTTGTGGATAAGAATTGACTTTACAAGTTAGGCACATCCAAAGGGACCTTGTTTAATGGAGATCTAAAAGAAAATTCCACCTCCTCCAGGAATTAAGTGAAGATAAAATTTGAGAGGGTGGTTGATCTCAATGGGGGAGGGAAAAAGGGGATCAGAAGAGCAGAACAGTGAAGACCAGAAAAAACCTGGAAATGAGGCAATTCTAGTGTCTTTTGCTATTGTGATGTCTTCTCAGTATGTAAAGGAAATAGAACTTGGAACTATAAATGACAATGCCTGAATAAACCCTTGCTGAGCTCTCTGGCAGTCAGATGAGTAAGGATTTTTATTCTAATAAGAGAGTAACACTAAAGTTCCTTAAGGTTTTTCATTACAGTTCCATAAACACCAGATGAGAAAAATGAAGGATAACTAGGGTAAAACACATTAAAGGAACTACGAAATAGTGGAGGCTTCTGCAAAATTGCATGGCGTAGTCATAAGTTCAAATCTATGCATTCATTTAAATGTTCCTCTAAATTTTGTACATTATTGCCTATGTATGCATTTTCAGATGTTAATGGTGTTCTTTTACGAGTTTTCCATATAGTTCTGCAACAAGGAAGGTTGTTCATGCATTACATTTGTGGGTCTTGCATGTCCCCATAGTATGTTTTACTCAGCTCTCTCAGACTTTAAAATTAGGTTTATGCCTACCTACCCACCTGTTTACCTATGCAGGATGAAAGATATATGATTTTGTTTAATGTGGAAAATCATTGTAGGATTTAGATTAATTTCAAAAGAAAAAAGAGGCACAATATTAATGAAATAGAGTGGAAGTCCTTCTAAGGCAAGAATTCACTTGTGCAGTATCCTTGAAAACTCTCATGTATGGGTTAATAGGAACTACAGCCTCATACGCATTTTCCCATTTGAAAAAGGTATTTCTAACACCTTTTTAACTCTTTTATTACTGAGATACCATCCAATATTATAACTAAGGACACAGTCTGTAATTTTTTGTTGTTGTGTTCTTTGAATGTGGCATGTGGTTTGAGTTTTAAAGCTTATTTCCTTTTGGTCTAATGAGCTTCTGAAAGTGATTAAACAGAAGAAAGACAGGTTAAGCCAATGACATTTTATCAGGGGAAACACTATCAAATCTGGTGCCTGAAAAACTTTTTGTAAGTTCCCAAGATTTCTCACAATAAAATGCTTTCTTATGACTAGAGTAGTAATCAGAAACTCCAGACACTAAATGTTTGTCAGTCAGAGTTAAAAAAAAAATGCATGCAATGATCAGAAAAAAATGTTCTTATGTGCTCTACTCAGTTAGCTTTTGTATGTCTGGCACTTCATTCTAGCTGCCTGCTTTTGTTTTTATGAATTAGTATATTTTTATACTGAACACCCTTCAAGCATGGGGAAAATATACCCAAATCCAATCGTCAGCTACTGTTTGGAAGAACTTTTAAAAAGAAATTTATTACACTTACTCAGGACACTTTACGATAGATCCAGGATGCACAGATTTAGAAAAGTTCAAAGTCAATTCACATTTTATGAAGATGTAGAGACAAGATGGGTGGACAGCAACTGTTTGAGTAGATCACTTTGCCTTTCAAAGTACCGTCTGAGCTATATGCAGCCTGGTAGGGAAACAGCGGTTACTGGAGTTGAATGGGATATTACTAAGACGATGGATAATAGTACATTTATCACTGTTTTGTACAGAGGCTTTGATCCTTCACCAGAGACCCACTGTGCAAGGTAATTCACGCGTCTCTGTCACTAGAAAAGTCTCGCTCAAAGGAAGAGCTCCAGATAGGTTGTAGAAGCAAAGGACAGTGCAGTGGCATTGAACACAACAATAAGCAAACTTCTTCACAACCAGCTCTCTACCCCTTGAGTGATTTGAACTCATTTTTGTGTCCTAGAGTTATGCCCATTGTGTTATTGTTGTTCATTATTAGGTTTATAGTGAAACCTGCTGTGTCTTAACACATAAAGATGAACAAGTACTGAGAAATGTAGGTAGTAAGTAAACTAGATAAACAAATGGCTGACATTTCAAACAAGTTTTATTTTTCCCCTGTACATAATCTTTAAAGTTAATGTCTTGGAATAAAGAAGTGAGCTTCAAAGACTGTTCACAAGAGCCTCTTTGGTGTCTCTTAGTGGGCTGTGTAGCTAAGTAACGGCTGCCTGAATTTGGAAGCTCTGCACTCTTCAAGTCTCTGCCTGGGAGAAAGGTGCATATCTGTACTGTCCTTGAGCTTGCTGGAGACCACCATGCTCTTGTTGAGAGACAGGTAATAATGTTAATATCATTTTATAGACATTTGGTTTAAGAGGTCATTTAGAAACTTTCAGTAGAAACAGACAGATACCTATTCTAAGACAGACATCTAAAAGATGTGGTGGTTTGGCTTCATCCTTTTAGTTTACACCCAAACACAGCCTGGTCTCTCAACACCCACCCCACCCAGGGAGTAGAGGAGAGAATTGGAAAGAAAAGGACAAGGAAACTCACAGGTTGAGAAAAAAAACATTTACTAATTAAAATAAAATTATAATGATAACAACAGTAATAACAGACTATACAATTGAGTGGTGCACAGTGCAATTGCTCACCATCCACGGAACGATGCCCAGCCTGTGCCAACCGGCGATCCCAGAGCTGAGATAGTCCTGAAACTGAAAACCCCGGAAAAGCGAGCCCAAGCAATCCCTGAGAGAATACCCCAAATTTCTGGCCAATTCTGGTTAATATACTGACATGACATGATATGATATGGAATATTTCATTGGCACATTCAAATACGAGTTTTGGGGTTTGCTATTCCCTGCGCTTCTCCCTCCCAGTCCTAATGCAACTGTGAACCAGCCAAACACAGTGGCCTTGGGCTCCAGCAGCAGCTAATAGCATTAGTACTTTAACAACATTCTTGTCCTAATAAGTCCTACACTGAAACTAAAACACATCTATTTTAACTACTAAGAAGAAAATTAACTCTATCCTAGCAAAACCAGGACAAAGAGAAGGCCCAAACTGCCATTTAGCAGTCACTCTCTCTCTAATGCCTGTTCAGGCTACATTTCAATAATCTGTACTTTGCTTTACATGCTAAAAGGTTAAGCAAGATGAATCTCACCCTTCCTGACCAAGTTGTCTTTATTTTTAATGATGGTTGAAATGTTATTTCTTAAGTTTCAATTAAAATTGATGCAGATAAAACTTCACCATTTCATATCATGTATCACTGATACACAGTAGTGTAGCTTTCACATTTTTTTTCTTAAATTATTCTTTAATGATAAATATTTCTTTGTACAGCAGTTTACAGAAAATAAAGGTACATTAAGTAAACCACCTAAGTAACAACCAAGTAAGGACATGCTCTTCCACAATGCCAAGTAGAACTTTTGCTAAGGACATGGATATCAAGATAACATTACTTTCACACTATTAAATCCTCACTGTAAGTACCTTGGTCAGTCATGCCAGATCTATTATTACATGTCACTATGTACAAACACAGAAAAATATCTGAAACAAAAGAGAAACAAACAACTGCAGAGGTGGAACACCCAGCTCCCCAGCTGAAACTCATGTTTTCCTTTTTCTTATCAAAACCATTCATATAATCTCTAAACGTTTTCCTTGCTAAAAATAAACTTGAATCTTTTCTGTAAAAATAAATCCCTTAGCTCTAAATATAGTAAAGTAAATCTTCTTTCTTGATTCTCATTTCTAATTTGTTTGAGGAGGAGAGTTCAGGGAGTACTATAGTTTCTTTAATTTAAAATGTTCTGAACATGAAAGAATTAATAAATCTGTTGCCCTTCCTTGTGTCAAACATAAACTTAACTATGCGAATGTAACCAATAAAATATATTGCCCTTAGCTGAATTCCCTCCTTCACACAAAGACATGTGATAGATTCTCTATCTAGATTTTGTCCACAGGTTTAGTAAAACACTAGTATTTCATCAGCATTTCTCTGTGAACTACTACATGCAGAAAAATGTTGGCAGTAACATGCTAATAATGAAATCTCTGTGCTGCTGTTAACAAATCTGTCCTAATGCATTAACCTATGGCTTCATTATCCACACTAATTTTCAAGCTGTAATTCTTTCCCTTGGTTATGTCACTGTCATCTGAAGGATGAATCAAGATAACCAAAATGAATTATTTGTCTACCAGAAGTTCCTGGTAGATATTTTCATGGAGGACAATAATGTTTTACCAAAGCTGGCAAGGCCGAAGTGCAATTTCTAGCCTGTTGCTCAAGTTGTGCTTTCATGAATAGGGAACAGCAAACCCATTCTGGTTTCTGATTACACCCATGGAACTGAGAGTGGAATTTTGACCTGGACATAAGATAGCATGGGATAACATCCATTGCCTTTAGTGCAGTTCTGATATTATATGTGGTATTAATTATTGTTTGCATCTGCCATACGGATGCACATGGATACTTAAAACAGTCTTACACAATTACTAACTTGACAGTCAAAAACCTCCAAAGTTTCATGACTGTATTATTTTCCCTGCAGAAGTAAAATTCCCTCCAGATAGCTCATAGAGGCTTATTCTCCCTCCCACCTGTAATAGAAGACAAATTGCCCAAATATCTCCTGATCACATTCCACATACTTCTGTCAGCAG
>NW_010315493.1:12707-54314 GCF_000700745.2 Antrostomus carolinensis
CTCAGGGTGGTCAAACCCGCCACTTCCAGGATTTGGGGATGATGGAAAAGAACCCCCTGCTTGTCCTCCAGGGTGACCTTCCATCTGAGCTGTTGGGTTATCACAGATCCATCTGTAAACAAAGGATAGCAGGTTCCCTGGGCAGTGTCAGGATCACACTCAGTGTGACACTGTGTTTGGATGTTCAAAGAATCCCTCTCTCCTTGCTTTCTTTTCCAGGCTTAATAAAGGAACTGCTAAAACGTGTGTAGCCTGATAAGATGACAAGACAGTCTTTTAGTGTTATTGATTGTATACAAGAGGTGGAATGATGAATTATTTCCTATAATGCACCCTGAGAGGGTTTCATCTTTTTGAGAGATGTTCTTGAAATTCCTTATATGAATTCAGTTCTTAAACTTCCTGATGGAAAGAAAAGGGTCTTCATTAAGCCAAAGGGCTGCATAAGACAAATATCTTCTACCTGATAACAGAATGGAGAGAACTTCAAGAGTGCATGATCTGAGAGAAATAAAGATGCATAGCATATAAAATAAACTGTGGATTGCTATCATGAGAATTCTGTCAAAATGAACCAAAGGGACAAATTTTGTGCCTCTGAAGGCACATGTGTAATAAACTTCAACCTTAAACCACCTTCCTTTATGCATGGTGCCACAGCTGGTTGACTGCAGCTTTTTTTTTTCTCACTAAAGTGAAAAACAATTTTATTACTTAGCAAAAGAAGTTCCACTAGCAGGTCCTAAGAATTAATATCAATCGCATGCAATCATGTGCAATAATACATAGGGTATTGTGTGTAGCTACCTTTGCTATACCTGTTGCTATATCTGGCATATTCAATCTCAGCAAAATGGCTTAGAAACCTAATCCATTATGGAGACTTGCCTCATAAGGTTCCTGAGGAATAGTACCTTCTATATTTATTCTGTGTGAAATAAACTAAATTTGAGCCTAGAACTTAAACAGCAGTTCTTGAAATAAAGCAATTGAGAAAAGGATGTAAAAAAAGTGCCATTTCTACAGAATCGTTTTCTGGGCCTCAGCTATGACCCAAAGATTGTTGCTATTTTGGCTGTTGTGAAAAGCATCTGATATTAATGGACAACCTAGTAGAGCTACATGTAACCCTACAATTCAAGTTTAAATATATGTGTGAGGCATTAAATCTTGAAGCAGTGTTGTTTGCCTGCTTTGGTGTTCGTTATCTTTGGACAGGGGTTTGTGATGCACAAGGATTGTCTCTCTTTCTCTTCAAGAAACATGTGCTCTTGCTGTTACTGTCTCACTCATTCTGCAACTACTTTTGAAACTTTCTAGCTTGACCAAAATTCTCTGAGGTACAGAGAGGTTATGTATGAGTGGCAAACAAAGATAATTTCATGTTGTCTTAACCTTGGCTGTTACTACGATTTCAGATATTGCAAGTTATTTTTAATTATTCACTGTTTGAAATAATGTTTGAGGAGATTTTAGCAGGTTTGGAAGAGAGCAGCAGGACAGAGTGAGAAGTTGTTGAGATGCTCAAAGAGCAGCTAGGAAGCCGGGCAACAGGGAGGGTCCAACTTGAGCTGTTTACTGAGGTCTCAGAAACATACTTGGGAATGCAACTATAATATAGAGGGGTTTTTTTTCTAGAAACAAGCATCAGAGTTGCAAATCTCATATTTACTAAGGCCTTCTTACTCTCCTTTCTATGTAAATGAACAAACTGTTTTTCCCTGACAAAGCAGCACACGGCAGTCTTGGTGTAAATGTAAATCAGGTCCAGAAATATTTACACAGATGGAAAGATGCTCTCTATTACATGCAAAGGTATCTTTAGGAAAGCTTTTGATGGGTTGTGTCCACTAATACATCTAAGTTGTTTTAATTATTGCTTATTTTAATTTCACTGTATGATGAAAGCTTCATTTACACATTGTTCCTGTTGCTGAGGTGTCAAGGAGGTTATCTGGGACCTTCAGACGCTTGATCAGAGTTTGCTGATGGAAGTCTGACCCTGTTGTCTAAATCTGTTACCTCTCTGACTTTACCACCATGGTTGAAACTGCCAGCAATAGTTTGTCTGTAATGAGATTGCTTGGTGGTTTCTTTGTCAAATTTGTTTTTATTGACCCGCCCAATGTGAGGCACTGTCTCTCAGGTACAGCTCAGGCTGAGGTATTGTATACCAGTGAGTATATCATGACAGAAGAAAATAAACACTGGAGGAGGAGGGGGAAATTCTGATAACTTTCACAGCCCAGATGGAAAACCAAGCTCTTTGTACTCACATCAGGCGTTGACAGTGTGCAAAGGGTTGAGAGCACTGAGCTGTGGGGAGAGCTGTAACCCATCCTGCTAGGAATCCTTTCTCATCGTATACTGCTCTCATGACAACTCAGACTAATGTACCTATAGACACAGTTCTGTATGAAATGGAACTTGACATAACTCACTATCAAAATGTTATATTTGGTAATTTTTTGATTGCTTTTAAATTTCTATATTACTTTTATGATTTTTTTAGTCTTGAGTTTCATGTATTCACATTTATTCTTCGTTGTTTATAGGACTCTGGTTTATGAAGCATGAAACAGTAAGGTTTGTTGACTAACTGATTCAAACTGCAGGCTGTCCTGAACCCTAGAGTGTGTCTTTCACAATACAAAATTAAAGGCATAAAAGGCATAAAGTTTGCCAGGTATTGATCCTTGGTGGTGGGTAATGATTTAGCTGTAGCACTGGGCAAAAAACTGCTTTGAGCCACTATAAACTTCCTTTTAATGGAAAATTTGATCTCAGACTTCTTGATAATCCTCCAGACATACTTCATATTTATTTACATATTTCAAGGGAAGGATCTAGTAATTACTGCAGTACAAATTATATTAAATAAATTCTAGAGATGATCCAAGGGAACAGTTAGTATTAGAAGAAATTTAAGGAAACTAAAAGAAGGAAAAATAAGAAACTAAATATCCTGTCCATCATCTTCCAGCATCTTCTGAGAGACTCACTGAATGAAGTGGAATCAAAAATTCTCACTGTTATTTCTTAAACAATTGTTCTGATTTACTGGTACATCTCTGTACCAAGTGAAGTAAATGTATATATGTATATAATTTTATTTTTATCAATACATATAACTTTATTAATGGACTTTCCTATCCTCTTCCATTTCTGTGTAGGATGCACATTCCACTTTCCTGTGGTTATGTCTGCATGCATAATAAATTAGTCACTGGCTAGGCAGTAGTGAAATACATTTTTCAGCAAGGACTTTTAACATTATTGTCATAGAATGCATGATAATCACTATGAAAATATGCCAAATTTCCAAACTACTTTATTCCTGTTTCCTTTTTATGTGATTATTGAAGATCAGTACAAGCAGATTATATTTTTTCCACTAATAAATTTTAGGAAAAGTTTGTTACTTACTGTACAGGTAACCTGCCTGAGTTGTATTTACCCTGGAATGAAAACATTATTATAACATTTATATCAGCCACAGTGTATATCTGTTCTTACCTATCAAGAAATCTGAAGTATCTTGGTAAACCAGGAAAATCCCTTTAGATTTTTTTTATCCAGAAATGTGTCAGGTTTTTTTTGACCAAATGCTTCACAGCTGAGGTGAACCAGAACAGATTATCTGAAGTTCACATCACTAGCAAAGTATTATGTAGGTCAATTAGTGAGATATAAATAAAACCATTTTAAGGACATTTAAAAAACAGTTCTGCATTCATTTACATGCCAACACATAGGGTTCTTCATCAGATACCCCACTAACTCTTCAAACACTGTAGATAAATGAACTTTGAACGTAGATAGCAAGTTTCACAACACACACAGGAGCTAAGGTTCCAAGAGTAATGCATGTATTTCCAAGGATTTGTTTTAACCTACTTTTTTGGGGTGAATAAGGGATGAGTATGTTAAATATTTATCTATGTGATCTTAATCAAGTACATCTGCAAACTAGAATTTTTACAATCATGCATCCTTTTTTTCCTTTTCATAAACTACTTAACTTCCCAGCTCCAAACAATATCACATTTGAGTAAAGGATTTTTATAACTATTTTCAGATCTCCCAGCGGGAATCATATTTGTTAGCCTAAAATTGGAAATCTTTCTTCATTAGTGAAGGAAACATCCGTACATGTTAAAACAATACCCAGTTTTTTCACGTTTCTGAGAAAAGCATAGTGTTTTAACAAGTAGAAATGCTGAGGAGAGTCATGGTTTTTATAGGATCTGGACTCAATATCTGAACAATCAAAAAGTGATCTTGGAATCAGGGTAGGTGACTTATCTTTGCAGCCTGGAAGTGGAGATATTGAGTCAGCTCTGCTGGCTGGGAACACTGCTTTTGACCAGAAAGAGACAGACAGGATTTCTCTCTTTAATGCCAAATCCAAAGCATTTAGACACAGCCTGAGTGACACCCCACAGACAATGGAGGAGTTTCAGTGACAAACTGACATTTCAAACTGTGCACAATAAACAGAATTGACTGTGAACACGATCAGAGGAAGAAAAGAGTAGATATGGGAGTGCAAGGAAATGGAAGGATGTGGGTGTTATTCCCCATGATCCAAGTGTCAGAGGAGTCACAACTCACATGGAGGAGTAAACTTGGGCAGAAAGGGTGGCATCCTGTGCAATTATGTTACATTTGTGCTTTACATTTAAATAAGACAGTACCCATATGGCCTAGAACATCACTTCGGAGACTGATCCCTCTTGTGAGCTCTGCAAAAGCATGTCTTCACCTTTGGTGACAAAGGCAAAGGTGAGACAAGAGACTATAACAGTAGACAGAAAACCTGAAAGCTGTTTGGTCCCATAGGGGCTTTTAAAAACTATCAGAGAGAAATACTCAAAGCCACATGTAGCTTTGTGTCTTTATAAGACACAACTAATTTCCTCTGGATGCTTTTATGCTGCATTCCATAAACTTTGAGGGTGGTGTGCCTCCTGTCATCTATCTTTACCCACAAGTTTTTTCTTGTGTTCAGTGCTGAGTACTGAACTAGTAACCAGTGGCTTCCAGTTCATAAGTGAAGCTCCTAGTAGGTGTTACAATAGAAATTAATTAACATATCAAATGTGTGACTAGCTTCCCATCACATAACATTTCCCTGATAAAAAGAAATCAATATGAAAGATCTTAATTACGAAAGTTGAAACACTACATTTTATAATATTTCATTGATAATTTTAATATAAAAATTTTAATTTCATGCCTACGTTCACAACTTCAGCCAGAAGCAGGCTGATTTTTCTCAGTTAATGAAAAGAAGGGACCTGCAGTATAATTAAGATGAAAACGTTTCATTCAACTAGACTGTTTTTATTTCCATGTGGACCAACAACGATTTCCTCTCCTATCTCTCGCTGCAATAGTATTACTGAAAGAACTGATGAAACAACATGTGGGTGGTGTATTCAGTAGCTGTTGACAGGTGGTGGGAAATATAACACGTCATAGTTCAACAGGTGCAGAAAAGTCATAAGGCTGAAAGACAGGAAAACAACCAGAATCTTGGTATTACCTCTGTATCTTGCATGCCCTGTCTAACTTTTATTTTATGCTAGTAATAATCTTTATACACAGAATGAAATACCAGAAAGCGATTTTCCGATTTATATACTCCCCATTCTGCACAATCGTGTGGTGTCTGAAGCTTCTTGGAAATGAATGTTTTGATCGATGGACCAGTCAACTTCTCTCAGGTTTCTAGTCTTAATCTGTGGAACAAAAACACACCCAATAGTAAAACTACATATGGAAAAATATGTATATATGTTCCATACATTCGCCCAGTTACTCAAAAACTAATAAAAAAATTCACAAAAATACATTGACAAAAACTAAATATATTGACATAAAATATTGCTCGTGTTAATTATACGCAGCTCCTAATTTTGTGGGGTTGTCCCCTCTACTTTTAAAATTTGGTGACTGAATTAGTCATTCATCTTGAGACCAGGCTTTTTGGAGAAGTGTCATATACGGCACAGTTGAAGAATATATTAAGAAAAGGTTAAAAAAAAAAAAATAGGTGTCATTCAGCTTTCTCAAATACACAGAGTTCTTACATGAGTGCATGATCAGAAAATGTGTCCATTACCTTTAATATCTGTTCCACCAAGAAAAAAATATTCACCTTTGTTATGCACAAGAATTGTGTAATTTATATTTGGAGTTCTTAGAACTGATGTACCAGATAGCTGTATTTGCAAATCCTAAAAAGAAGTATTTATTCCAGGCTAAGTCCAAAATAAAAAACAGGCTCAGGCAAGAACAAACAATTTACTTTGTAAATAGTGACACTGGCTGACCTCAACTTTTTTGCATTTCTTTTCTGGAGATCAGACAAGTGAATGATCCAAGTTAGAACATAGACATGCCTAAGTACTAAAGGCTAGAATAGCTTTGAGACAAAATAACATTTTCTACAGTTAACAAGATAATAGAATAATTGTGTTCCATTGAATATTGATGGAAATATACTCCTCGATGTCACTTAGGTGCTTTGAAAATTGTATTTTAAGGTCCTTAGTCATCATAATCCTGTCAGTGCTTTAGTAGAAATGAAATGTTTCCCTGTGCTAAAGACAGCCATGAGGCCAGTTTTTAACATAATATTTCTTCATACCAATTCTTCAGGATTGCACTGACTTTTAGCAGTGTGTTGATATTTTCACTGGTGCCTTTAGATTATACTCTTTGTGACTCATCAACCCATTGAAGCATTCCCATATTTGGTTTCACTAATACTTCAAGGGGCTACAGGAAAGCTGGGGAGGGACTTTTTACAAGGACAGGTAGTGACAGAACAAGGGGAAATGGCTTTAAACTGAAAGAGGGTAAGTTTAAATTAGATATTAGGAAGAAATTCTTTACTGTGAGGGTGGTAAGACACTGGAACAGGTTGCCCAAGGAAGTTGTGGATGCCCCCTCCCTGGAAGTGTTCAAGGCCAGGTTGAATGAGACTCTGAGCAACCTGTTGGTGCCCCTGCTCATGACAGGGGGGTTGGTCTCTTACAAATCGTACCATTCTATGATTCTATGAATCTATGATCTGTAAAATGAGGGAAATAATACCTATTTTTCTATATAACCATTTTTATCTCTAGTGTAGGGGATCAAGAAACAGTTATTTATAGTAACTAATAACTGTTTGCTTAATTTGATGAAATCACAAGATGACTAGGCACTGGAAACTGAAGCAAATTTTTCCTCAAGCATTGCTTCTGCATAAAGCTTTTTGTGGCAGCTCAAGCAGCATGCAGCCATTTCTTAGTCTCAAGACTGTCTCTTGTTACTAGTATAGAAATCCCAATCAAATTAAAAAAGAGATTAATGTGATCAAGACTTATCCCATTTTTCAGTGTTATTCATGGTGAGTTCTGCCCAATATTATATCTTGTAAAAAACCTGCAGAAACTTTCCTTCATCAGCAATGGGATGTCAAAATGTCAAGCAGGTGTGGCAAGAAGAGGTCTTTCTTGGATGCATTTGCCCTTCTGATGTGCAATTTTTCCCATTCCTGTTTTCTGGAGTATTTTCTAACAATCAGCCCAGTTCCTGAAGCGATAAATTTTTTATTTAAAATTTATGACTGTGACAGATTTCCAATGTGCACAATAATCACAACCCCTCTCTTTACCTCTTCTCCTGAAAATTTTTTGAAGTGGGAATGCACTAATTTGGTTCTGCTGATTTATGTACTACTTTGTTCTTTATCTGTTTGCACCTCGCCAATAAAATAACATCATGCGATCATTTCCAGGGTTCACAGGACCCTGTCAGCACTTAGCAGTCAAAGGTCAACTGACTTCACAGTTCATAGTTAAATAGGTTGAAAAATCTCACCTAGTATTAACCCCCAATACATCAAATGAAGAAAAAAGGTACTGGTATCACTAATGAAATAGCATTCCCATACTACGGGCTATTTTTGCTGATAATATTTTTGCACACTGGTAATAGAGTCGTTGAAACATGATTGTCCTTGAGATGCCCAGTTCTAGGAGTGGACAATGAAACTTGTGTTCCTGGTTGCCACTGATTTATGTTTTGCTTTGTACTTTATCTGTTTTTAAGTATTCAGGACATCCATCCATGTGTTGCTATCTTTCTTTCATCTTCTGAGCTGTCTGTGACTGGTTCATCTTTCCCTGACACTATCTCTCTGCCCTGTAAGCCCTTCAGTGTATGTTGCCTACACTCATTTACAAGTTCACAGATCCCTGGCAATACTTAGCAGTCAAGTAGCAAAAAACTTCCCTGAAAAAGTATAAATAAATCCACCTGATTTCCCTTAGTTAATACTCATTTTTGTATAATTGACCTACATGGAGATGCCAAATACTTGGTTACATTGAAGACAATAACTTCATTGGGGATTTGATTTTCAGGTATTTGTGTCCTTTCTATTCCAAAGTTTCATGACTCCTCCAAACAGATGTCTTTACACTGAAAAAGTTATTTCAAGTGTAAAATTTTTTTACTTGGAAAAGTTGATATTATCTTATCCAGAGCATCTTTTCCTCTTATTCTGATCACAAAAAGTATTTTGAAGTTTTTAATCTAACTAGGACATACCCTTCAATTTTTATTTTTTATTTGTGTCTTTCACAGCATCTGTCCTTTAAACTGGAAAAACTTGTGAAGGGAGAGACAAAAGGAAAAGTGAGGGAAACATAGCAAAAGAAAATACTGCATATTCATCTAAATGATGAAATGTTCTAAAATTCTCAATTAGTACATAAAAAAAATAGTATCAAAAAATAGATCACAAAAAAAAGTCCGCCATTTTCAATGAAAAGTACATTTTCATACAAACATTTAAAACAGTCCAGGTCAAAATATTAAGGTTCCATTCAACCGTCCAGAGTAATAGCTATAACATCTGCTCTTAACAGAGGCTCATCTCTCCCACACATAAGCACTTTTAACTAGAAGCCTAGAGAAGTGCTCTCAGGCTGTTGCTGAATAACATGGGGAGGGAGAGGATCAGCAGGCTGAACAGAAGCCAACCAGCTGAGAGATGACTAGCAGCTTTGAAATGTTCTCTGAAATCAATAATCTTCGGATAACTGACAGTACGCAAGCTCAGTGGATAACTCTGTGTGGCTGCAGTGCTGCTGGCAGCTGAAGGATCTCTGAGTAGACATACTATGATGATATTCCAGAGGAAAGGTCACTAGGCTGTGATACTTCACCATGAACAGGGAATAGCATTCCTCATAAAGGAAAGAGAAATATTTGAAGAAGAGCTTCCCAACACTAAAATTTCCTCACAATCCAAGATTAAACATGGCAAAGCAAGAGGCTTTAGATATTCTTTCTGACAGGTCTCTCTGCTGCTTAAAAATTACAGAATGAAAATCCCCCTCAAGCAACTTACAACTGTACAGTCATAGTTGATCCTTTAAAATGTCTTCATTTCCAGAATGAGGCACTTGGTTCTGAATGACTTATTTATTCTGTGCTTCCTTGTAACACACTGGACTACAATGACCTGTCTTGTGATTTCTGTTTTGATTGTGCTGCCAGTCCTTCCCCACAGTCTCCCATTTGTATGCTTTCCAACCTGTGAACGGCAATGTTTGAATTCTAAGGCTTTGGAATATTAAGGATATGCAAAAATGTAGTGAATATGTCTCTTTGGATTTGCATGCATGGGTTGAGAAAGCCAATTAGCCAATAAGTCATTCTTTAAAACTCCCACAGTGTGGGAAATTCATTGGTGACAAACGTCAGCATGATATTTGAGACACATTCAGAGTCTGTTATGAAACTCTGGTTCCTCTAAGGGCTGTTCGAGACTTCTTAGCATTGCTAATGCTCTATAGCCTTCATTATCTGCCCAGTCATTCCCTCTATGAAAATCTTTCTGTTGCTGCTGTCTTTTTTTACATAAAATTAAATACAAATACTACAAAATAGACTGGCAGAGCACAATTTATCTGTAAAAGACAGAGGTAAGTATCATAATAATTTAGTCTGTGATGCCCTTCACCTTTCATTGCATTTGCACACTCATACTTGCATGACATTTTCAATGAATCAACGGGGTTATTTTGCCAATGGGACTAGGGGTTAGCTCTGTACATGTAAGGACTTCTGGGCATCTAATTCAGCACTGTGAATTCCTAAGCCTTGGAAGGAAGAGGGGCCCAAGAATGCTGGTTAATATTCAAGGATGGCCTCTTCCAATCCCAGGCATGATGCATCCCAACAAAGAGGAAGTCAGGTAAAAATGCCAGGAGGCTTTCATGGATGAACAAGTTGCCCCTGGACAAAATTAAAGACAAAAAGAAAGCCTAGAGAGGGTGGAAGCTAAATCCCTGACAGAAATAAATCTTGCCAGGGACATCAAGGTTGACAAGAAAAACTGCTATAGGAACATACAGACAAAGAAAGACTAGGGAAAATGTGGGCCCCTTCTGGAAGGAAACAGGAGACTTGGTCACCTGGGATATGGATAAGGCTGAGGTATTCAGTGACTTCCTTGTCTCAGTCTTTACCAAATGCTTGAGTCACACCCCCCCCCAACTTGCAGAAGGCAGAAGCAGGGAATGGGAGAATGAAGAGCCACCCACTTGCCTGACCAATTTGGTGGCCTTCTATGATGGGGTGTGCTGGAAGTGTTTAAGGCCAGGCTGGATGAGGCTTTGAGCAACCTGGTCTAGTGGAAGGTGTCCCTGCTCATGGCAGGGGGGTTGGAACTAGATGATCTTTAAGGTCCCTTCCAAACCTAACCATTCTATGGTTCTATGATCCTATACAGCAAAAAAACCCCCATATTTTGACACTGCTATACCAGTCTTGAATTCGGCAGCAAATGCTAAGCAGCTACTCAGGTGGTATCATTAGTATTTTATATAGAAACAGTCAATGTTTGAGTTATCTGTGCTCTGTCCTCCTTCCCACTTGAATGAGCAACATAGGTTTAAATTTTAACATTCATTATTTGCCCTAGACCTATTAATCTTTTAATTATTGAAACATATGCTTATATTTCTTTTGTCTGACGGGTCAAGATTTCAGCTGGAGAATTTTGCACTGGTGCAACCATGAATCTGGCCATTACTTGTTGCAGTCAACAGTAATATACAATGTAGATGAGACGTAAACAAAAGCAAGACCAAAAGCACGCATGTAGTGTTACATTGGAAACTCTGAGGACGGATAAAATCTATCTGGTCAGGTAGGTTAATACTACGCTGACAGCAAATATATGGAATCCTTATTAAAGGATGATGAAGATCCCATAAAACTTTTTCATTTATGCTTAGAATACAATCTTAAAGCAGGAAGATCATGTGTAATATTAATATTAATGGATATTTAGAGCCTGTTGCAGTGATTTGTTTATATCAAGAACTTTTTTTGGCAATGTAATCATTAAAGATCACTTGAAATTCTAGCAAAACACTTTATACAGCCTAAATATACTAGCCAAGGAACAAAGCTATGCCATGTGCTTTACATAGCCGGCCATGTAGGATAAAGAGTCAGTACTTACTTACACTGATAGCTTGCAAACAATATGTATAGCAGATTTGTTTGCATAACAGAATTGTTAAACAGTTCTCAACTTTGAGTGAATTTACATGAATCAATCTGTTCATAAACAAGATCGTAGCCTTTAGACAATTTTTTTGTTCTCCAACTGACCTCCTGCCTCTGCCCTGTTTATGCAGCTATGCCATTATGCAACTATGTCATTAATTGGTGGCCAAGCACACATATGGCATGCTTGGTTATGTCCTTGGTTCTCTGAAAAAACTGAGGTCATCTTTGCTTGAATACTGTAAAAACAATTTAAAAAATAATAGGAGAATTTTCCATACAGTGGGAGACAGCATCATTAAACCCAACATTCTATATCTAGACAGGCCTGTAATGCTCAGTACAAAGGCCTCTCAGTTGCCTTTTGAACTGCCATTCTTAACCCCTCAGAGGCTCTGAATTTGAGAACAATCCAAGGTATGAAATCCTATGTGATTCAGGGTCCCATGCAATGCAGCTTAGAGGCCAGTTAAATGTTTGTTTGCATGTGCAATTTCTGTTCGCTATTTCTACCAAGTGGGAAGTGGCAAATAGCAATTTAAAAAGAAAATACAGCTTTTTAAGGCAGTAAAATTGAATCACATGCATCATTAAAAGGCAGGCAATTATAATTCCAGAAACATTTTGGTCCATTTCTGGACATTTTATCTTTATTGCTTGCAACAAAACCAAAGAGCTCCCACTTATTGCCAACATCTCTGAGAAATACCTCTGTGACCTTTCAGCTCATCCTAGTTTTATGATTTTCAGCATCTTAAGGATAGTGACGTTCACACACTTTTTTTTCTTAATTGTTCTACAATGTTAAACTGCAGATTATTTTTATCAAATGCACAGATATATAGTTCATATATATAGCTAGATCCCCATATAAAAAAAAAAAAGTTATACAAATCTGAGTTATGCCAGGCTTATGTATTACAGTTAATATTTTCTAAAAAGACTGTTAATGACTTCTTAAGTTTTCAGAGAAGAGGAAGGTCTTGATACAAATGGATACATCACCTTGATATGCAGACCTTGCACTGTGGAGCTATTACTCCTGTTGCTTGTTGAGAAAATATAATCTCCTATGGGGAAGTTGGTTGCAACATTATTTAGGTAGTTTCCTGATGGGCAATATATATTCCTGGTAGTTCAAGATTACCTGAAAAGAGTTTGAACAAAATCCATTATACAAGTAAGATGATAACAATCATGACTAAGTAATTTATGAAGACTACGTCTGAGGAAATTTGTGGGAAATGCTATGTAGTCACAAGAGATGACACAGCAAGATCAAGAAAACATTAGTGACTTCTGGGTGCCACGATAGGGAAATTATGGTGTACAGTCTCATGAAGAGTTCATTGTGCAGTGTAACCTGGACACTGGCAGAGGAATTAAAGTTGACTGGTACCTCAAAATTTAGTGATCAGCAAGGGCTGAAGACAAAGCTCTGATGGAATCATGAGTAAGATGGACCTTACGTCAGGTACAATAACCTGAGTAAATACGAGGTGCATTTATCTCTCTTTCAAACATAGCTTGGAGAAGAGGAGACTGAGGGGTAACCTTCTTAATACTTATAAATATGTTAAGGGCAAATGTCATGAAGATGGAGCCAGCTTCTTCTCAGTGATACGCAATGGTAGGACAAGGGGCAATGGGTGTGAGCTGGAACACAGGAGGTTCCACTTAAACTTGAGAAGGAACTTCTTTACAGGGAGGGTGACGGAGCACTGGAACAGGCTGCCCAGAGAGGTTGTGGAGTCTCCTTCTCTGGAAACATTCAAGACCCTCCCGGATGCCTTCCTGTGTGATCTCATTTAGGTTCCTGCTCCGGCAGGGGGATTGGACTGGATGATCTTTCGAGGTCCCTTCCAATCCCTAACATTCGGTGATTCTGTGAGTCTGTGAAACATACTTAGAATTTGACTGTCCAGACTACAGTTAAAATAATCTTTTTTTTTCTACAAGAATCCCTTGGACCTGTGTAAGAATTGAATAAATAAATTAATAAAAATTACTAATTTATTTTAATTTAAAAAAAAAAAAAGACACACTTTCCAGGCAGAAGCATGCACTTTCATTACTAGGGAAACTTTTTCAGTTTTTGCCACCTGAAGGACTGCAGATGATAAAATGAACTTTCCTTAAAAGGAAGCCTGTTTGGTGGCCTTGCAGGAGAACAGAAATATTCTACTGCTTCCATGGAAGTGAAGTAATCCAAACATGACAAAAATCCCAATAGATAGTTCACTAAGGGAAGAACATGAAAATGAAATAATTTGCTTCTATCTATTCAATTATAGAAAGCTAAGAAAGCTCTTGGTGAAAAATTTACCAGAGAAGTGTAATACAAAATTTAATCAGAATATCTTAATTTCCAGGAAAAATCCCACCTGGGACAAGTACACCAGATATACAACATATTCAATATTTATATTTTAAAAATCCATTTATTTCAAAATCAAAAGAATTTATTTTAATTGCCCAGCTCTAAATTGTTATGTGAATGGAAAAGCTAGAAAATTATTCACATTGTGAAATCTTCTGTTACAATTCAAAACAGAAATGCTACATGTGGTTTGGTGTACAGAACCCATTTCAGCCATGAGCAGCCGAATACACAGCTTCATCTGTTACAAAGTCGTTGTCAGCTCATTGACGTCAGATCAGGAGTACTGTGGTTCATTCTGCCAAAAGAAATGTCAGCTGTTTGCTGAAGCAAGGAAGTTGATAAAAATTATTTTGGTGGCATTAACAGCAAGGCTGTAAGTGAGCATAGCTTCAGCATCATGCATTTTTGCAAAACATGGCTTTGATCCACAATAGGACAATCAAGAATGAACTGGAGTATGATTTGACATGTACACAAGGACAAAACAGATGCCTAACAGCTTACATATGGTGCAGAATTCTTTTAAGAAAATCAGAGTGAGGATGTTGTTTGCAACTTTTCAGATTTAGAAAGTGAGTATTTAAAATCAATTAGGAAAAAAAATAAATTTCAGAATTTTTTGTGCCTGTGATTTAATTTTCCACTTTAAAAAGAAGACATGTGAAATAGGCATTTGTTCATTTGATAGTGTGACCACTCATGCAAATTCTTTATGGTTTATTCTTATGTTCTCTCTTCTAAAGTAAAAGATATTTTTGTAATCCTATAGCTGCCACATCTGAAATTGGCACATTTCAGTAATAAATTTCTTTTTAGAAAAATTCATAATGTTAAGATGTCACATCTCTATTTGATTATTGGAGAACACTGGCATCATATAAGTTTAAGATCATAGTTTCAGCCACAGCAGGTATTGAACATAAGTTTTCCGAATCACAGTTCTGTTCACTCCACAAGATGAAAGCTACTCTTAAGCCCTTAGCCTTCATTTTTTTTGTTGTGATTTAACCCAGCACATAGTCACTTGCTCACCTTCCTCACCCCCTGGGAAGAAACCAGGATATCTTTATTCTTCAAAATTTTACTGACATGCAAAAATGTTTTCTGAGCCTCACTGCATAATTTTGCACAATCTACATGGAATAGATATGCTGAATCCAGATTTGTTGCAGTGGTCACTCCTCTCCCATGTAGTAACTTTTACGGTCCCCCGGAGACAGAACTATCTCCTATACCTATGCAGACCATTCTACGTGTATGCCTTTTGCATGATCCAAGAGCAATTATTTTCCAAGTCCAAGCTTATCTACAGATATTATTTGAGTTCCATGCAGTATCAGCCTTCCTGTAATAAAAGACACTTCTCTATGTGCTTTTCTTTTCTCAGGAGATGCTAATTTCAAAATTGTGTCACAAACTGGTGGTAGTAAGGTGATTGCTCATGTTGACTTCTGAAAACCACAGTGAAAAGACTGTCAGATAGAACAGAACCCATGTGAAGTTAAAATAAACTTGGAACAAAATCACACATTGGGATTGAATGCTTGAGAAGAGCAAATCAGAAATTACAACAGTGGATGAATAATGACTTTACTAACAGAAAACAGACTTACTAGGCCTGAATTCAGTTTGGAATTATTGCTCCACTGTTACTAAGAGTAATCCTTTTCCTAAACAATCTTTACACCAACTAACAAATAACTTACTCGTCAATATTGAAAGCATTATTTCCTTAGAAGTAATGTGATTTGTGTACATACATCTCACGCACATTTTTATTTGTTTAACCAAATCTCTATGGCCTGAGGATTCCCAACATATGATTTACCTCTTACTGATTATTGGTTTATTACAATGTACAGCTGTCTAAAGTGTGATTAATGCAGAACAATCCTGGTAAACCCCCTTTCTGGACACACCAGGGTAGGCCAAGATTATACCTATTATTACAGCCATGTGAGTGACATTTCCCAAGGCACACATTACAGTAATGTACATCCCAGCAAACTGAAGGGAGAAGATAATTTATTACATACTTAGAAAATCACATCAGTTCTTGACCATCAGATGTTTGTTTGCTGGCTTACATATGGGGATTGGGGCTTTAGTTATAAGAAGTTAGAAGTATTTTTCATAAACATGGCTGTATAACCCTATTATGTTACACTATTGTTCCCAGGATGTGTGAAACTATGAATGAGATGGAAGGAAAAACTAGGCAAGCAAGACACCCTTAGGTTATCACCAGATACCTTTATGTTAGATGTAAATTCCAGTTAAAATCAGTGAATAATTTTTTTAGTAACAGCTTTTGATCCTATGCATTATTTACCACTGACCCCTTTGAAACCATGTCTCCAGAGTATTATGCCATGTTAAATTATCTCCCTTTTTCAGAATCATCTAATAAGATATTAAAGATATCTGGCTGGAATCAAGAGCATGGAAAACAGAATGTCACATATTTTGTATGTGTTTTATGCAAAAACCAAGGCTCATTCTCTTGCCAGGGCTTAACAGAAACACAAAGCACACATAGCTTCCCCAATTTTGATAAAAATTGAGATCTTATAAATTCATGTTTCTACAAATGCTTGTGGGAAAGCTCTTCCCTATTCTTCCCTTCTGCAGGCAAGCTTCCTGCCATTTATATTATTAAGTTATTCCCCTCATGAAATTCTCATTTTGTACTACACAATCCATGAGAATGAAGGCAAGCCAGTGCAAAGCCAGTGAACACAGCATTAGTATTAATTTTACCCTCAAGGAAGGAGCAAAATCCTCAGGTTCATCACTCAGATAACTTTCTATGGTTTACTAATGTATTTACCTGTCGTCTTTCTAGTTCATTTTTACTGATATTTGCCCAACTATCAGGCTTCACCACTTCCTCTGTTCACTTGCATCTAATTTTAAATAAATGTTCTTTAATTTAATAAATGTTTTAATTTGGAATATGTTATATAAATTAATAGAGTTTAAGATCAGCAGTCACTGGTACCTTTACTAACAGGATGCTCTAGTCAAGTGAGTTTCATGCTGATTAAGCTTCAGTTGTTTTGTTATTCTGGAAAGGACATGAAGACAGGACACAAGTGGTGTTCCCCAGGGCTCAGCACTGGGGCCAGTTCTGTTTAATACCTTAATCAATGATCTGGATGAGGGGATTGAGTGCACCCTCAGTAAGTTTGCAGATGACACCAAGCTGGGTGGAAGTGTTGATCTGCTTGAATGTAGGATGGCTCTTCAGAAGGATCTGGACAGGCTGGATCAGTAGGCCAAGGCCAAATGTATGAGGTTCAACAAGGACAAATGCTGGGTCCTGCACTGGGGTCACAACAACCCCATGCAACTCTACAGACTTGGTCGACAGCCATCTGAATATGAGTCAACACTGTGCTTGGGTGGGCAAGAAGGCCAATAGCATCCTGGCCTGTATCAGAAATAGTGTGGCCAGCAGTACTAGGGAAGTGATCATGACCCTGTACTCAGAACTGGTGAGGCTGCATCTCAAGTGCTGTGTTCAGTTTTGAGCCCCTCCCTACAGGAAGGACATGGAAGTGCTGGAGCTGGTGAGGGGTATGGAGCACAAATCTTATGAGGAGTGGCTGAGATAACTGGGGTTGTTTAGCATCAAGAAAAGGAGACTAACAGGAGACATTATCACTCTCTACAACTATCTGAAAGGAGATAGTAGTGAGATAGGTGTTGGCCTCTTCCCTCAAGTAACTAGCCATAGGATGAGAGAAAATGGCCTCAAGTTGCACCAGGGGAAATTTAGATTGGATGTTAGGAAAATTTCTTCACTGAAAGGGCTGTCAAGCATTGGAACAGCCGCTCAGGGAAGTGGTTTAGTCACCATCCCTGGAGGTATTGAAAATATGTAGAGGTGGACTGGGCAGTGTTAGGTTTAGGGTTCTACTTAATGGTCTTAAAGGTCTTTTCCAACCAAAACAATTCTTTGATTCTATCATTTTAAGGAAGCTCAATAACATAGAAAATGTAGAACATTTTGTCCTAAAATCTCCCTCATTATTAAAACGACAGAGAGAAATATAGGAAATTGGAACCTCAAAACACAGCTGAAAGAACTGAGGGTTGAATTCAGCCACCAGTGAATTGCACTCCCACACGTACAGTCTCAGACAATAGGCTGATTCAAGACAATGAATGCACAAGAAAAAAGTCACTATTCTCCCTTTTCTCTCTGCAATGCTAATTCTTTTCCTCAAATTGAATGCCTGAAAAACAGATCCAGTGTTGAAATCCTTTCTTTTGTAGTTGATAATATGAAATATACTATGATATCACTTTGACTTTATCTTGATTCTGAACATAAACTTTTTCCTAAGAAACTTGTACATTATCAGAATACATTTACTGTGTGAATTGGTGTTTTGAATGTATCACCATATCAAGAAAAACCCTGCTGAGAGATGAGAAATATAAGTTACTGATTATACTGTTATCATATATTAACCAATATATGAAAGATCTGTTATAAAGAATGAGTGTAACAAGACGCTACCATTTTTCATAAAAGGATCCTAAGGCCTCTTTATATACAAGATAAAGGAGTCAGTTATTAGTCTATGATTTTTTAAAATATTACATACATAACAATCGAGTGTTACATAACTAAACAGTGTTACATTGTCAGCCACAAACAGAAACCAGTTTTATCATGCAGTCTGAACTTTACCTAGCATCCTTTGATGAGAGGCATCCTACATGATAGACAATGTAAGGGATAAGTATTCTCTCAGCATGTCTCCCAGACTGATACCTCTAGTTTTTTTCCTTGTTTCTGACTGGCTGGATATTATTTCTTCTTCCTTCAACTGCCCGAGAGTGTGCCCAAGCCAACCATCAGCGTTCCTTTTTGAGGCACTGGGGAGAGATTAGCACCTCTAGAGGATGGCTCATCTCAGGTCACATTGGGTGTATAAATATGTGGAACAGTTTGCCTTTGGAGATGCTTATCTCTTCCCACTGACTAGAAAAGGAGATTTGCTCTGAGGAAGCAGCTCTGTCTTATCTGACAGAAGTTAGATGAAAGGAATCCCAGACATACGGACCTAATTGGCCTCTCTCTGTGTATTATAATGTGTCACCCTGGCCAGGTCTCAGTCGATGGCTTGTTGTGTGAAGCTCACCACAAACACAGATGTCCTTGTCCTGCAAAGCTTGCATTAGGAGATCCCATCATGTATGTGCTGTTTTGGTATACATAAAGTGATGTAACACTAGCTACGCAGAATCTTCCTAATTCCTCCTTTGGGAAGCTTAATATATTATAATTTTTCTTGGCTTCCTGACATAAAAGGGGACTCAAGGAAGACTGGCTCTGATCTGATGAAATGGCAGCTTGTTCTGCACTTCAGTTTCTCATTTTAGGCATAAAACATGGGTACAATTTAGCAGCAGGGAGGCAAACAGCTGTAAATTAGAGAATTGAAGGATAAATATGTAAAAATTTATGTATTTTACACATGCTTATATGCATATCTACTTACTGGTTACTATTTTTGAAATTTTCAATAGGAACAAATTCAGTAATTGCTCCAAGTAATGCAAGAATATCATTTGAGATTAGGAAGTGAAGAACGCTACAGTTTTAGTGGAAAGTTAATATTGGGTGAACAATAATAAAAACAAATAAAAATCAGCTATAAATCGATGCATTATCTTGTTCCTCCCTTCAACTCAAAGAACAGATTCACCATATGGTTTTTTTATAAATATTTCGGAAGTAAAGTGACTTCGGGAAGGGCTTGGAGCCTGAGATATGCACAGTTATCAGCATTTTAGAAGATCCAATTTGAAACATCTGCTAACTCTTGAAAGAGTTATGTTGAAACAAAAAACAGTCCTTATTTAGGAGGGTTGTATCCTCAGTGTTTTATATTCTCCCCTCTTTTCTGCAAGGGTATCGGGAAGAGGAGAGAGCTGCACAAGCGTTTTGCTTCCGCCTTTTCCAAGACCAAGATTTAAAGCTTTATGGTGAGGAAAATCAAGATGACAGATGCAAAGAGACAGTAAATTACTGACACACTCCTCTTCAATCATGCTTTGAAGTGCTAAAGAATTCAGACCAAATCTCATCTATGAAAGCTTTGTAAGAGGCAAGCTGCAATTTACTAGGCCAGTGGAATGTAACAGATATATATTTTTAAAATGTTTGGGTTTTTGTTTTTTGTTTTTTTCAAATCTTGGGATTTGGGACAAGGCAAAAATTTTGAAAACAATAAATGTTTTTGACCTCTGTAATGTTTATGGTTTAGGTTATACTGTTGCTATCAATATGCAGTTACAATCCCTACAACTTACACTTCTTCTAACCTTTCAGACAGACTATAAATATTTAACAGTTCTTGCAAGTTGATTTACATAGTACTTACTGGGTAAATAATACCTCACTTCTGAAAAATGTATGCACACATGTACTGCATTGTAAATAATTATTCAGATATAATAACAGCAAAATAAAAAAAAAAAGGAGAAAATATCAATTTTCAGAAAACATACAGTCATCTTTAGACAGATTTTTTTAAACACTTGTCTTTTCTTTTCTGTCATTATTACTTTGTCTCTTCCTTCTTTTATCCTTCCTCTAATGAATTTATTATCATTATAATCATAACATAAAATTCAAACTGAATTATTCTTTTCTGAACTATTTTCCATATTATATGTAGAAAGCAGAGCCATCAGCATATTTACTGATGTTTCATGTAACATTCGGAATGATTAATTTTAATATGGACTCAGATCTTGCAATAGAATTACAGAGAGAAGCAACTTTTATCCTTTTTGCAGTGGCACTGAAGTCAGCATAGATCTTCGCCACTTCATGGGACTGAACAACTTGATCCAATTAGTGAAACCACCAGCAAATTCTCTAGCGGAGTGGTCTGACACTGAATCAAGCATAGAAGTGCAAAATTAATTATTTATTTTACCACAGTATTAATACATAAACATATCTTTGGAAATGTCTGGGGCAATCCATGTCCCAAGAGCTGTCACATCCCTCTGTCTCCCAATGTAGATAGCATCACTAAAACATCCATCTTTGAATGTGATGCTTGCAAAGTTCTTGTTTGAAAGGCTAGCAAGTATAGATTGAGATCATTGTCTGATCTGAAGAAGAATCACACACATTTGGATAGATAAGAGGAAAATAGGATAGCCCTGAAAGGAAGATAGCCAACAGAAAAGAGAGTCAATAAAGTTCTGATATGGCCAAGGCAATAGTCTATGTAAAATACCTTCCTAACCACCTTCTAAATGAATAGGTGAGAAAAGCAACTGTATTGATCAAGTACAAAGAAAGGACACTAACAATCAAGACAGTACAAATGGAGTCCAGAAATAGATTTAGAAGTTGCTGGGTAAAGAGAGAATACAGTTTAGAGATGTTATACAGTTGCTTCTGAAGAAGAAAACACAGAAGTCTAACTTCTCTTAAATATGAACTTGTTCCACTTAAATATGATTTCAAAAGGGAACGGCACATGGCTCTGACAATGAACATGACTTCCTCTATATTTCACCTTATTGTTTTTATGCTTGTTAGTAATTTTTGTACAGTTAGTTAATTCTTTTATTTTGCTCTTAGAAACTCATTTAGTCTTTTTCCTATGAAACTTGCTGATAAAATGGATGAATGAAAATATCTTTAAAAAAGGACACTAGCCTACACAACTTGATAGAAGCTACTAAAGAGCTGAAAATTTCCTCAAAGGAAATTTTCAGGAATGTGTAAAATTCAAGGATGGTTTCCTCCTTTGTCTGGTTCACATCAGGGAATAGATCCTCATCTAAGTCAAGTTTCACAGCGTCCTCTTGAGGAGGTGCTTCAAATCCTGTGCCATTTTTGAGCAGTCCTTCTGCCACTTTGTTGTTTTCTTCTTTCATGAAAAATAATCAAAACCTCTTTTCTTTTTTATTTCAGGTGCAAAAAATAAACAATTTGAGAAATCACATAAGATTTTCTTTTTGAGCTTGACACCTTCTTTCTCATCTGAGTGTTATGGTATTCCTAATAATGACTGTGTGAAAGTCAGAATCTCACATTTACCTTACTTGGAAGGTGACACCTTCAAAGCAAGACAGATCTGTTTGTGATGGTATCATGATTCATAACTGCCCTATTATTTCTATTCATGTCCCTGAATCATTCTTCTGAATAGTGCATCTATTTCTTAAAGAATATCCTCTAACAGTTGGTGAAACTTTACCTGTTTCGTATTATAGCAGAGGAAAAAGTGTTTGAACAACACTCAGAAGATATGTGATTTGGAGCCACAGTTTGCAGTCAGAGTTAAAATTCTCCTTCCTTCTCTCAGGAGCTACTATGGCCACAGATGAGCTCTCTACCACTTTCCTAGAAAAATATATTCAATAATGGAGCAATGTGTTGGATCTGCCACAGACCTGTAAAATTTCCAGACACAGAAAATTTTCTGTAGAGTGCAGTTGGACAGCAGAGATTTCAGAGACTAGTGGTCTATTAGTGAATTAAATCATAGCAGGTAACATTCCCAGGCGGTAACATTCCCAGGCAGTAACATTCAATCATCCAAACTAGTAAATTGTTAGGAGAATCACTATTTTTATCCAGGTCAATTAGAAATCTGTCAAAAAACTCCTGGGCATGGTTAAGGGATAAGTCTGAGGATATTTGCAGTAGATAATAATGGCATAGGAAAGAGCAATTCTTTGACAGTTGGCTTCAGAGTCAGAGGATAAAACCACCTACCTTTAATCTGAGTGTAGGTGCAATCAGTAAGCAAATCCCAGATATGCATGGAGCTATTTCCAGGATTTCCTAGATAGCACAGAAATCTCTGTCATATTTTGCAAGCCTACTTGAAAATCTGAAAGGTTTTATTTGGCTTTTTTTCTTTGTTTTTTAAAGAGCTAATAGCTTGGTGTAATCACATTCCTCTTGGAGCTGATGGTACAGGTACAGGTGTATAAACGCTATACTTTAACTTCATCTTCTAGATTGTCCAGTCTTGTGTCCTCAAAAAAACCCAGAAACAGCCATGTCCAAATTTTGTACTTACAATTTCTTTCCATGACATACCTTGTCATTTGGGTCTGAACTATCTAAAAGGACCACTCTCATTCTCTGCAATATCAGCAGAAGGGAAGAAGAAAATATGTTTACAGTTAATAATTAAAAGGAAGTCTTTCAAATGCCATAGCATTATGATATCTTATAGCAATACCTGTGTTCCACTAGAAAGTGCTAAAGGCCAAGCCTAAATAATTTCATCATATGGTTAATGAATCTGAATTTTTCTGCTTGGAAGAAGGAAATCATATGGATACAGTCATAATCTGAAGTCACTGTTCATATCTGGATTTGTATCAAAACCTTTTTCCTTATTTTTCATAATATTTTTCTCTACATTGTTGCTATATAAAAGATCTAAACAAACAATAAGGAAACTAAGCAATAGTTACAACTATCTATGTACATAGTACTGTAATATGAACAAAGTGATGACAGCTGGAAAAATGCTTTCCCATCGTTTTGTTTTTCATTTTGAGTAACATGGCATTTCTGCTCTTTAAAATGAGGCATAGAAATCTGGCACAGACAGCTATTGTGAGGGATGCCTCCTTTTTAACCAGTGGTTTAAAGTATATATATTAGGTTTTTTCTGTTTTAATGAAAGATTTTCCTAAACACTACCTTATATGCTAGGCTTTAGTTATGTTTTTTGTAAAACATTTAATTGCAAATGATTATTGAAATGTTGAGGCACTCCCATAGCATTAAAAACCTCTGCACAGACACACCATTTAGTCTTTTCCTTGAAGACTTGAGATTCAAAAAGTGCCACACTGACATTTTGGAGAAAAATGCCTAGGACTCATAGTCACACTCTTTATGATATTTTCACATCTGTAATATTCTAATACATTAGAAAACCATTATTATGTAAGAGATATTCAACTTGAGTATAGCCTGAATCGCGCTCTTCTGAGCCACACAAGCTTCATCCCTTTGCTTCCTGGGTGAAATCCTAGCATCACTGAACTCAGCTTTTAGTCAAGAATTTTGTCGTTGTTTTCAACAGAGCTTAGGCTTGAATTATCCATTTTTTACTCCCTGTAAAAAAAAAAAAAAAGTAAAATAAAATGTTGATGAGGGAGAGAAAATTAGTATTCTTTGCAAGGCATACAAAATTCTCTCCCCACACAGGAGAGGGCTATTGCAGGGTAGTGAACTAAGCCAGTGTGGAAGGTTCCAGCATGGTTTTGTAAGAGGTCCCGTAAGAATGGTAATGTAGCCCTGCACAGAATTTCACAGTATTTCAGATGAGCTGTGCTGCAGCTCCCGATGAGAAGGACATCAATTACAAGGTCATGCTGCAAAGCTGAGCCACCAAAAATGGCACCAAACTTCATTGCTCCCTGCCAATCTTTAGAAATCAGAAAGGAAGCAGAATTGTGTCTGATGTTCCAAAGATCATGGTCTGGACTTATATCTGAATGGATTTATCACACATTAAAATATTCTCAGAGAGGTGCTTTAATTCAGCTAGTATGTTCCACTTGAGTACCAGAGTTTTAAAAAAATAAAGACGATTTACCATCAGGAGAGCAAAGACAATTCAAGAAAAAAGGCATATAAATTTAGCTCTGGTACATAAACAAATTACTGGGCTTTCAGTCACTAATCAGTTTAACTGCATTTTTCTAATTCATTTGGTCGGATCAGCTCTAGGGAATTACCAAACAAAGACACAGAGAAGAAAATGTTATTTTACAGAGTGCCTTGTGATGTACCTAATAAATCCAGCACTGGAGCTTGACTGTTCACTGATGACAACAGACCATGCCTTCGATGTCATGACCCCTGGAGAGCTAAGGGGCACGACTTGCAAAGGGTTAATGTTTTCCACCTGTCGTTGACCACAGAGCAAGCCCTCCTGGCAGGTCTCCTACCAGGAGAATGTGGCCCCTGACCTTTGCAGGAGTGGGATGCTGCAGTAAAGGCGCTCCCTAACAAGCGCTGCAATCTGGCACACTTGACCCAACTGTCTGGTGGTTGAATCCAGTAGTGAAACAAACTGTGATTAACCAGCAAACCAAGAATTTTTAAAGGCAGAGGTAAAAATGAGATACAACCCTCCAAAAATCTCAGTCAGCTCTCTGTGAAGGTTACAATGAGCTGCATATGCAATGTTGCTGGTTTGGGTTTTTCCTTATGAAAATATTAGAATCAAACCAAACTGAAACAACAAAAATAATTACTAGAAAAGTTAAGAATATTGAAATTGAGATACAATTTCAGCCAAACCCAAGCGGTTAAAAGCCAAAGCTGTTGCTCTCTTGAGTCAATACAGCTGTTCTGATCTACTAGGTAAAAGCACATGTAAAAAGCAAAAGCATAAGAACATTCTCACAAAGTTAGCCTTTATAAATACAGAGAACATATTCTGAAGATTCAACATACCTTCATGAAGCCCAAACTATTTTTCTTCTCTAGTGACTAGTTTGGTATCTGAGTCATACCAACCTAGGAAGGGGGGTTTCTGAGACATCAAAAATATCTTACCTATAGAGTAACCG
Organism: Antrostomus carolinensis; assembly: GCF_000700745.2. Lineage (NCBI taxonomy): Eukaryota > Metazoa > Chordata > Aves > Caprimulgiformes > Caprimulgidae > Antrostomus > Antrostomus carolinensis. Next base: position 38,269 of record NW_010315493.1, read on the forward strand.
ATGCAGGAGCATCTCTGATGTGCTAATTTTTTCTGATGATTCCCTATGCTGCTTTGCTACCCAACTATGTTGACTATTTGAGCTTTTCTCTACATGTGAAGAAGCTTTTGTCAAGTTTTCTTGTTGATCACAAGGAAGATCAGCAGAATAAAAATTCTGTAGAGGTTCTTTCCCCAAACTGTCTACCTAGAGACACGTCAGAGCAGTACTTAAGGTGCAAGCCTGTGACTTCATATGTTTTCCAGGCATTGCTGTGCCATGTAGTTTGCAAGTGACCTTCATCAAAACCCTCTAACTACAGTTTTAAAAGTACTTCAGTGTTTTAATGCCTCCTTTATGCTGTCATGTGGTAGAAGTCTCAGCCCTGAAACAGAGCAGTCTGTATATGAATTCTGATACTAATGCCAACACAGTTGAAGAATAAAGGGACATATTCTCCTGAGTTATAAAGTCGTGAAATGCAAAGCAAAGAGTGTGCACTCTGGTATCAAAAAAATGATCAAATACAGGCCACTGTCTCTCAGGTGAGAGGTGTCCAACTATTGGAAGCTAGCCCAGGAATCTGCCTTCAAAGGCAGCTCCTTAATTCCCACATGGAGAAAAAAAACAGTAACATCACAGAAAAGCACATATCCCAGACATCCAAGCTCACAATATTTGAATCAGATCATGCAGTATTAAGAAACACATATTTGAAGGTGAATACTCTCACTACAGATCTTCAAACCTTTACTGTAGTAAGGGCTTGAATGTCCATCTGTTGCTTCTCACCATACTGACCAAGCCATGCACTGCAAGCCCAGAAGCTCACTTCCTCTGCAGCCTAAATGTAAGAAGACACTTGAATTCACTGAATGCTATAGCCCAGTCTGTATAGAGGTAAAAACAGAGGAGAGACAAATATAATTCCTAACCCACACACTAGTACATCTACCCTGTCTTTCCCTCCCTCAGTATTTGTTTCTATGAGTAAATGGGAAATCCTCAAATTGACATAATTCATCAAGAGAACTTAGAAAGGAAGGTACACGTTTAGGATGATGAACCACTGGAGTTTTGTCATTTACTCCTCATTTTTTCCCCTTATGCCATATTCTACTTTCTTGCATGCACATAACTGCTTCAATACTGTCAGTCTGACTGCTTGTGCAGGCAGCCCAGGTCTTCCCTGTGGATTAGTGTCAGGGAACTTGATAGAAGCAAGATCAAGATCAGAGCTAGAAAAATATGACCATTGAGATTTAAGTGAAGAAATTAACCAATAAAATTCAATTACTGTATTAATATGGCAAAATTTGTTTCTCAAAGAATACTTTGTTCATAATAGCAATCTTTGATTCCTGTTCTTCATCCAGTCTTTCAAAGAGAGAATTAGTTCTATTTACTTTTGTATTTTGTGTGGTTTTAGCATCTGAGGCTGACTCAAATTCCAAAGCTGACCAATCAGAAGTGACATTAGGAATAAACATTAGAAATAAGTCCTTCTTGGAAAATATTAATTAACATTTTATTTTATGAAAGAAACTAATCTCATATGAAAAGCTCACTCCACATTCCTTTACAAACCTTCAAAATATTTCAGACTGCAGACAGCATTTTATAGCAGTCGAGTGCTCTGTAAAACCTGCTTGTGTACATTTTCTTGCAGAAATCAAGTGATCATGTTTTCCATATGTCTGAGGTTCCAAGAAACAGAGAAAGCTTTATTTCTGGTAATCTCTGTCAGGTTGGGCTTTCCTTCTTTAAGATGGTGATCAACTGTGTCAACCTCTCTGTAAGCAGAGCTGGTGTTAAATAGGAGATGGGTCACCTATAAATTGCCTGGAGCCCTAGGGGACTTCCTGAACCGCACATGAAGAAGCAATTGGGCCTAATGTCATCATGTGTGACTTCTGGGCATTCATCACCAATGGACCATGCAAGTGGGTTAAGGCTGCAATTTACTTAAACTCAATTCAGAATAAGCATTAACAGGTGCAGGGGAGAACTAGAGAGAGGAAAGGGCAGAATAATATGGAGAGGATTTGTTTCACTTCTATTAAAGCCTGAATATTCTGCAGGGTACCTATTCTGCAGAGAAAAGTGAAGAGTAGAATATCAAAGTGAACTGGTGGGTGTAGGGAGAAGAAAGTCAGGATTTCCAATTATAAATATTGTAGGTTTTGCTGTAATGGCTGTAATCTAACAGAAAATATTAAAACAATGGTGGGGCAGATAAGTTTGCTTCCTTTATAGAGGACAAATAGTATCTTGCTTACACTTTAAATATGTTAACATTTTCAACCCTTCACATTCAGATTTATCCATTAATATATTTAAGCCTACACCACAGCTCTCTCACTCATGCTATAACCATTTTAGAAAAAAACTAACTAGACCATTGAATGCAATTGCAGAGATTCCCAAGCTAGCATTGATGCATATTGGGAAGCCAAGTATCAGGTATATTCACCAGCTCAAATTTAGAAGCAGTGTAGACATGTACCTGCAACAGCTCCTAGTCTTATTTGTCTTCAATATAAACAATGATATACTGTTTCCACTTACGAGATGTTTCATAGGAGGATGGATAGCTCTGTGCTTTATTACCAACAAATCACAATTTGAGGATTGTCTGTGTGGAGACTTTTCTGATAACCTCTCAACTCATAGTCCATTTATAGCCACCAAAAGCTCCAAAGTAGTTGCCCACAAAGATCTTTAACATGATGCTGATTAGAATGATTCTAAAACAAGTTTCTGTGGCAGTCTTTAAACTCTAACATAGCATATGATGACCAAGGACTCCCAATACATACTGTACGCAGACGTTTCCAGCTTTCACAAAGAAAAGGCATTTGGTTTATGAAAACAAGGCATTTCTGCATCATTTGCACAATGCAAATTTCAGGAATGGCTCTGAAATATAGAAATTCTGTCTTGGGTTAAAAAAAAAAAAAGTAAGAACGTTTCTATATCTCTCTTTTCAAAACCTAGTAAAATTTTACATTCAAAGGAGAAAAATATATTATTATGTCCTAGAAAATGAAACATTTATCCTAAAGAATGCTTAGAATATTTATTTATAATGGATACTCTCTCACAGATACATACACACACTAAATCCTTATGTTCCATCTCAGGTTTTTGGGAAATGCATGTTAGCCTGGGATTGAGAACTCAGAAATCAGGAGAGTCATGATATCAAATACAAGGCATGGATTAGTTGCAAGCTTTGCACTCAGGTTTGCAGACAATTAACATTTTGGAACAAAACAATGAAAAGTCCCTTTGGAGGTTTCTAGATTATATAGATTCATAACACATGGATCTCCCTTCAGTCCAATGGCTTTGAAATGTTCTCTGTTCAGGAAGTATGGATGTGAGATGAAAAAGTGAAGTGTCAAGTAAAATCAACTTGTTTTCATGTTAAAAATCTGCTATACAGGAAAATATGTATTTTATTATTATTATATACAGATTCCAAATTGTATTATAATATTAAAAAATACGTTCTGATCATTTCCACTTTTAAAAAAGAAAAGAAAACCATCTAATTGTAATTGAGTTTAATTTTATCTCATGTCAATCTTCTGATATATTCTAATTTCACATCATTTCATATATTGCAGAAAATAAACAGAATTCACTACAAATCTTCTCTACAGTAGTGTATCTTTTTTTTAAACTTATCTGACAATTAGACAATTTGCAAGACATTTTATATATTCTTGTTGCTGATAGGAAGCATTTTATTTTTACTACTATTGTTATTGTATCATTCAGACAACATAATGTGAAGTATATTAAAGAAGGTTTTAAAAAACAAAAACTAGTTCGGAAACCATGCTGAAATTACACCATTTTTATGACCTTCCAGTTCTGAGCCCAGCTACAGGTAATTTTCTTCCCCACCAGCACAGCTCAGAGCCACTTCAAGACTACTGATTTCAGGTATGGGTTAAGTATGCTGCAGCTTGTGGGCTGCTGAGTTTGTCCTCTCTTTTCCACCACCAGCAACCAATATTCATACAGGGTGACAAGGAATCTTTCTTCTCTTTTATCTTGTGTTCTGATTCTTGCTTTACAGTGCTGGATGAGAACATCATATCAACAATTGGTCGTATAATTTTTCTGCTCTGAATTGTCAGTTAATCACATAAAACCAGAATGTACCTGCACACTGTCACCTTTTCTCCTCATTCTCACTGATCTTTGTGAGTACATAGTGTACTTCTAAGAGAAAGGTACATCAAAAGCTGACATAAAAAGGACACTTCAAAACACCGTGAACAATAGAAAACTATAACACATTTTCCTGTGGAGAATACAACAACGTGGGCTGTGTTGTATGTCCAAGAGTTTTTATACCGTGAATGGGTTGGTGGTACACCTGATGAAATCTGTTACCTATCAAAATCATGGGTAAACTGGTTGACTTTTTCATTGCCTAACATAATGAGTTCCCTGTTTTGCTTGATGTCTCAATATCTTTTGCAATACTAAGAAATTATAAAAAAAAAAAAAGAGCAAGTTTATTACAAGAAATATAAATGGAATACAAAATGTCCAACAAATTTGGACATTGATGTAAAGTGAATTGGTTAGGGCAGGAAGAAGTGAGCAGCTGTGTAGTCTCATCTATGGTGTGTGATTGGGAGTGTGCAAACACTGCACTATGCTACTCATGGAAAAGAGCAGGGATCCTTTGTGTACCTACCACTCAGCAGCAAAACTATTTATGAAATCTATGCAGACAAATTTCCCCATTGTGTTCAGCTACACTTGATTTTCTTAATCTAATATCACAGCACTTTCTCCATTCCCTGCTTAAATCCTTTCAGCCCCGTACCTGAACCATATCCCAGTGATTGCCATTGTGTCAAGGTTTCCTTATCAGTTGCTCTGTCCAACCATTACTAACATTTTCTTACCACAGATGTATATGGACTATTTCTGCAGAATGACAAGGCTGAAGCAAGACTGCTACTGCATCCTGTTCCAGTGGACTGAGATTTCAAAAAAACCAGAAATTTAAAATTTGAAGTAAAAGCCTGAAAATAAATAGGAATATCTATATGTATATACTAGGAAAAGCTACTTTGCTATTTGATGAGAGATGTATCTTGAACATCTCATGTCCTTAATCTCCAAAAAGAGAGCCAGATTCATGGTGTTTATCGTCATCATCAGTGCAACCAAGTTTTGTGAGATACCTAGTGTATTTATTGTTATTATTACTTTTATCCAGACTACAGTTTATTAGCACTTCCAACACCTCAGAAAGTTTCTGATTAAGAAAAGCTTATTTCCCAAGCAGCCTTTACTTTGATATTCAGTGTCCATATATGTCTTCCCTCTTTGCAACACTGATCTTCATGGTATGTCTGATACACCAATGTCACTGACAGAATGAAAGGTCTATGGAGAACATCCACAGAAGGGCTGAGGATTTCGCTGGACTTTCTGCCCATGAAAGATGAGATCACAGACTTCACCAGCTTTAAGGAATATATTGTTTTTCTCTTCTCTTTAGTTTTTCACCAATTTCTGCACGAATGTCTACAGAAGAATACTGTAAATTAAGTCAACCCGGGAATTGAAATCTGTTGATAATTTGGTGAGGTAGAAAAAGAAATACTCCCCATCTGGGCTAAAAAGTAATTAAATAGTATCAGTGTGTTAGCATGGCTGCAGAAGAGGAGGCAAATATTGACCATATGCTCAGTAAAACCAAAATAAACAAACAAAAAACCTAAAGCAAATATAACTCAAGAGTTTTATGAATTAATACATTAATTGGAGGAACTTTGAGATATTTATGGTAAGAGTATTTTTTTCTAGTATTTCAGAATACTTTTCATCTACAGATTGACTAACTTTGCAGGGTCTATATGAAAATAAACTAACATATATATGGGATTTTTCTCAACAAAGCTGTAGGTAGTTCAAAGAAATTAAGACAGACTTTGTAAATACAGTGTACACTTGTGCTTCTTAGGTATGAAATGTCACAGCTACCTGTGGCAGTTCAAAGCTTTCTGAATGTAAAAAGCAAAGTCCTGCTGACTTCTATCAGTTTCTCAGATTCTGATAAATTTTACAAATGTTATAAACTCAATCTGTTTCTAAATACAGCTATTCAATATTTGTTAAAGCTGCAGGCTGATCCTATTTCCCTCGTTTGGGTGAGTAATCCTAATTCCTCTAAGAACTTTTATTGATATCCTGTAAATAGGATTTGTAAAATAAACCTGAGGTTGGTAAGAAGACTGATAATATGGTTGCCAAGAAAGGAAGAATTAAAAACATTATCGACAGCAGACTTGTGTGTGGTTCTGCTTTCCTTGCAATGGGTAATGAATATGTAAATATTTTCTTTTCTGAAAGGATTATTTGTTTGCCTCACAATGTGCAAAACACAGGCTTACACAAACTGTGTTCAGATTTCAATAGAATCAAACCAGTTCTTGCACATATTTCGGTCTAGCATCCACCAATAATTTTTCCTAGTATCCTACCATGTGCTACTGTATTACAATTTCCCGGATGAAATTGTATTACATTCCTAAAGTGGGGACAGACCAGGATCTCCTCACAGAGCAGGGAAGGTACAGGCTTAAAGGAGAAGGTAACTTTAATAATATCCACTATTTAAAGATATTCCTGCTCATGGATAATTTCAGTGAAAACAAAAGTAACATTAATTATATTTGAAATATGACACAAGATTATTTAAGAATTCAAAATAGACAAAAGAAAAAGTAAATTTTGCTTCTTTAAGCAAATTCTATACCTATTAGTTACCTAGTGGATCAGGTACATATTACATACCTACAGATCAGTTTTCAAAAATGTGGTAGACATAGTCTATTCCAAGATTCTCTACCATGTGGGACTTAGATATAAGATCCCACACCTCCAAAGCTGTCTGTTTGCTATGCTTTGGAAATGGAAGAAGTTTAGCATGTCAGTCTTGCTTAAATTTAGAAATAATTTCTCAAATCATCCTCCTGAATCCAATTTTCAATCTCTCTGTTCTTTCATTCCCTGTCAAAAATAAAGCTAGTACATCCCTATCTTCTATCCACATACAAATCTTCAAAGGAGGAAATATTTTTTGCATCTCCCAGCTCATCTGGGACCTCTAGATATGATCAAAACATTACTATCACTGGCTAAGCTTTTAACAGCTTACTTATATCCCCATAAAATCCTTCTGTTCATTTTCTAAGAACTCCTTTAAGCACCAAAATGTATAAATAGGCAAGAGAGATTAACCAGTTAAGCAGCCTGATACTACTCTGCAGTATAGAGCTTTTAAACATAATATTTCAAAAAAAGAAAGAGAAGAAAACCTCAAGCCTATTACCCCTTTTTAAATGTTGATTTTCCATTTAAACAGGACAATGAAAGTGACCACTTTGCATGTATTTCCATTTATAAATGCTTTGTAAAAACATTATTGTCTTATGTAAACAAGGTAAATTAAATATATTAACAATATAATTGAGACAAAATAAGAACCTACAACACTTTTCTAATTAATGAAACATGAAACTCCAGAGCATTAGCAGCTGATCTAATTACAAAATATTAGCTGCTCTGGAAGGGAATCATGAACAGCAAGGTCATGGCACAAACCTCCTTGCAGATGTTAGATTGGTTGACACCTGCAAATCATTTGGAAGCAAGTATTTATTTAAATATCTTATTGTGCTACCATGTTTTCCTCTGTTTTATTTCATGCTAAAACTTTGCTCCCATGGGATGAAAAGAACTAGAAGAAAATCAGTGTAATTTTTTTGCTATGTACAGGTGTAATCAGCATAATCACATTATATTTTATTTTAATTTTCTTTTCTAGCCTTAGCAGACAAGTTAGTAAACAACTCCCAAAATATTAGCAATGGGTTTAGTCCCCAGCCTGGTTCCCATTTCTTTAGTAGAAGAATTTTCTCTAGGTTCTATCACATTTCAAGTTTATAATACATCATAGAGTGTAAATTACTGATAAGCCCTTGAAAAACTCATCATTTGTCTGCCTTCATGTCAACTTCCTGTCCATATACTAATCTACATGATGCAATTTCAGAAACTTTTCTCCTCAGAGGCAGGAACAGTGAATAGAAACACAGATGACAAGGTGTCTTCAGAAGAATGGCATCACAGGAGGCCTCAGAATGTCATGATTCCAAGGTAGGAATTAATCAACCATTGTTGAAAACACTGAAATATTTAGGAGCATATTTGTAAAATTCATTGATTTTTCAGCAGAATGGCTAGAGATGGACAGATAGAAGATACTCCCAGCAAACAAATAAACATTAATCCTTTGTGCCTACACTTACACATTGTAAATGATTCTAATTTTATGGGAGGGATATATATCATTTAGGGTTCCCAGAAATGGAGGCATTAAAATCTGCAAATAAATCTTAAAATTACTAGTTAATCAAAATTGTCACTTGAACAGTTGACCACTTTCTGTTCATAGATTCCAGAAACTCTATAACCATAAATGAACAGAATTTCCAATGTTCTTACAATATTCATAATAAATACAAATTCCTGTATACCATAAACACAATGCTTTAGAAACAATACAGGAACACATATTTTCACAACTGAGGTTTGAACTACCACATCTATATGTTGACATACTAAAAAACATAAAAAATGCCACAGTGGAATAAAGGTGATGAGAGAGGGTGGATCGTCTTTGCAGTGCTTGGACTAGGTGGGTAAGTGAATTATATATGGCTTCAGAGCAATACATTTTCCTAGAAGCAGGATACTGCATAGCACTGAGTATGGAGGAGGAGACAGAAATTTATGGGGAGCAAGGAAGGAGTTAGAGGTACAGAATGCCTGGGCAGTTCAGAGAAGTACACAAGGCTGATATAGCAGACATACTTATACCACCAGCATACTAGCTCATAATGAGTTTGGTATCACATGTGTTTGGGATTGTACTGCCCTGATATTGGTCCATCTTTGATCTCCAGAGTATCTAGTTACATCTGCCTAGACAAGACCATGTGCCTGAAATTATAAGTAATTAATCTTAATAGGCGTTGAAGTCCCAAAAACCAAATATGTGTAATGAATAATGAAGCATGGTAGACTCTACCAAGTCAACTTAAATCATATTTAAGTTCTTTTGCACTTTGCATTATAGGACTCTCAAGTCTGATTCACAATAAGAGTTGAATGTTTTGTGCATTGTCAAAACTATCACAGTCTTCTTCAGCTGATGCCTGGACTGCTTATAAAGTCTAAACACATGTGGCCACACATGCACATAGCCACCGGAATCCTAAATTTAATCATCAATGTGTCACCTGAACCTGTATCTCTGCTCCAGTGGGACACTCAAGCCAGTCCTGAAGGAACTATCCTAGGTCGTCCCCAAAACCAGTCTGTCTAAGTCTGTATGCTCGTTTTACCCAAATCATCCCAGTTTGTGCTCTCTGGTAGAATGCTAAGGACCAAGTTTTGAATTACCACTCTGCCTGATTTAAATACAGATTTTAGGAAGATGATGTCCTAGTCATCAAATCGAGGAAATTTAGGACAGGATCTACAATGGACAAGACGGAGAAAGATTTCTGAATTAGTGCCTGTCACTCTGCCAGCCCTGTGACACAGGCTTAGGGGGACAGGGTTTGGCCATCCAGGCTGAACAATATGGTAAGATATACCAAGGCAATGCTATAAGCAAGATTCCGCTCTGAAGGCTTTGTAGCCTGGTCTAGAAATACTAATACAGAGAAACTCTATACTATCTGCTCTGGAAATACTAATATTGTCAGTAGTCATGTCCAGAGATATAGGCTATAATTTTACTTTTTCAGAATTTACAAAGAAGTTGTGAACTTGCACACAGGCAGACAATGCCCAAATGAAAAAGGCTTAACTTTCAATCGGTGCTGAGCTTATCTGATGTATCATCTTTTCCTAGTTAAAATATTGTGTGTTAACATTTGCAAATTTTGAAATGTGTGTTACCATGACTGCAGCAAACATTCTATTTTTAGATTCTGTTAATCTCTCATTTTAAAATATAGAATGGCAACTAATAACAACAGAGAGTATCTTTCTGTCTTGTAGCAATTCAGCTATATTTTAAAAGAATTACGGTCCACTCAGATGCCCAAAAGTGTTTTTAGACACTTCTTGATGGAATTTTATGCCAAGAAAAACCTTTTAACATGAAATTAATTCTCTGCATTATTTACTAACAAGACATAGATCTTAGAGTTAAAATTAATAGGTGCTATTAACATTCATTTGTAAGGATCTTATTATGCAGTGCTAGATGTTCTAAGCTGTTACCTAGGCAATAAAAGGGGATTTAACTAAATATACTAAAAAATCTACATTTAAATAAGAATCAAGATTTTTATATTCCTCTCTACATCAAACATACAGGCATGAATGCCCACATGCACATAAACATTCCACCACAGAAATTACTGCCATTACTCAGATATAGTACTCACAAGTTTATTTCCATTATAGGTCCAGCATGTCATGCTAGAGTCAGTCAGATAGCATGCTTAAGGTTTCATTTACCATTTTGATAGAAATCAAAAACTTTATCTTGTGAGAATCTCAGAAAACATCAAAACAACAACAGAATTTAAGTACTTAATGCAGTTTGGATTTTCCATATTCCTCTGGTGAAAAGTCAGTTCACAGAGAAGAATGAGTATTTATTTCAACATTGCTTTTGTGACAGTGAAACACCATCTTTTGAAAATGTCATTTTCTATAGCATAATTCTTGTGCTGAATCAGGAAATGACAGATACTGAGTTTCTCTGTACAGGTAATTTTCTTCTGATTTGTGTAAACTTACACATATAAGCAAACCTCTGCTTCCTGATGAACCTATACTAAGATCTTAGTTTGAATAAGCAATGTACTTTTTACGCAAATCCCCTAGTTGTCCTCTTGTACATTACTTTAGTTCACTTCATGGAGCAGTTTCAGAGCACCTGAACAGGGACTGTTTCAGTTGAAACTAAACCAGAAGATGCACTATAGAAGTGCAGTTCCACTTAGTTATGAACATTAGGTCCATAGGACCAGACTAATCCAATCTACTCATACATTGGGACCTTGCCATCAACTATTTTCCAATAGTAGCTTTCTCCTTTTGGTCTAAAATATTTGCTAGGGTAGATGTATCTTGTAAGCACAGGACCGTGTGCATGCACATATCTACAGAGTGAAACACATGTGAAAAACACACACAAAATTATTTTAAGTCTCACTATTCAGATGGAAAATAAACTATTCTGAAGTGTGGAATTATTTGTCTAGGAAGGACATCTCAATCCCTCTACTTTGTGTTGATTATGATATAGCCTTGAATTATCGGTTCACATTCTTTCTCCATGGGACTCCTAACACATTACACAGAATCACAGAATCAGAGAATATTAGGGATTGGGAGGGATCTTGAAAGAACATCTAGTCCAACCCCGCTGCCAGAGCAGGATCCCCTACAGTAGGTCCCACAGGAATGTGTCCAGGTGGGTTTTGAATGTCTCGAGAGAAGGAGACTCCACAACCTCCCCGGGCAGCCTGTTCCAGTGGCCTGTCACTCCCACAGTGAAAAAGTTTTTCCTTATGTTTACATGGAACCTCCTGTGCTCCAGCTTACACCCATTGCCCCTTGTCCCGCCACTGGACATCACTGGGAAGAGCCTGGCTCCATCTTCCTGACATTTTCCCTTTACGTATTTATAAATATTAATGAGGTCACCCCTCAGTCTCCTCTTCTCCAAGGTAAAGAGACGCAGCTCCCGCAGCTTTTCCTCATGAGGGAGATGTTCCTTAATCATCTTGGTGGCTCTGTGCTGGACTCTCTCAAGCAGTTCCCTGTCCTTCTTGAACTGTGGGGCCCAGGCCTGGACACAATATTCCAGATGTGGTCTCACCAGGGCAGAGTAGAGGGGAAGGAGAACCTCTCTCGACCTACTAACCACATCCCTTCTAATACACCCCAGGATGCCATTGGCCTTCTTGGCCACAAAGGTATGCTGCTGGTTCATGGTCATCTTTCTGTCCACCAGGACTCCCAGGTCCATTAATGATTAAATTAGAATCCTTTATTTTATGTGTGTAACTAGAATATCTGTTTGGGGATTTTTTTTCTTTTTGCATTGACATAAAATTTCACCTGTGGTTTTGTTGACTTGTCATTCTGTGTTACCTCTGCAACTTTTTGCCAGTAGCTTCAGTTTAGGTCATCTTGTATTATTTTGCACCAACACTCATTTTATATGCTCAAAACACAATTGCTTGAGCAGCAGCTGTGAGCACTCAGCAGTTCTGCAAACAAGGCATAAAAGTCTAAAAATGAACATTCTAAAAGTGAGGGCTGTGTAATAAATGAGCAGAAAGGAAAAGTTCAGTTTAGGTAACTTGCTAACCAAACTCTCTGGTAGGGATAAAAATTGTTAGTCATTATTAAAATAAAGCAGATCTATTAATAATTACTATTTCGTTCAGACATCTTTTGGCCAATGGACCTAGGGCACAGGTCTGAGAAAATCCCACGCATACTCCTGACATCTATAGAAGCTGAGGGATAGTGCTTTGTTCTAAAACTGTGCAATCTCATCAGCACAGGAACAAAACATTTCAAATTTCTCCAAGCTCTTATTCCAATAGGCTCTCCTTCACGTCCACACGGAGTTCTTGGATATCTGATTTATATTGATTACAGTTGCATTCCAGCACAATCCCTGAGATACCTACCAACTAGCACACCAACAACAGGCATTGTGTATCTCATAGAAGAAAGTCTAATCAGTAAGTAAAAACAGAGAAGGAATTACTTACTATTTACAATCTACACTAATCTGCAGATTAATTATTTCTGTAGCAAAGTTATGGAAGCTCCTGATGCAGCTGGCATTGCTGAAAACACATATATCCTCTGTTGAGTCATGTATCATGACAAAGATAACAACTTCTGTCTCACCTTACAAAGGAGCTGAACAAAAAAACAAACACAAACACAAAAAATATTAAAAATGTATGTTTTTCCTTTATTCCTCAGTTTACTGTAACTGGTTAGGTCTGCTGCTTAAGCCAAGACCACTTGGATTTTTAACTTCCCACTACTGTGCCACATGCAGCAATGTCCCAAGATCTTTCCTCTCTTTTTCCAAATACATTTAATATTCAAAACTCTGCAGGAGTATTTTGCTGTGTGACACTGCATGGAACCTGTGAGAGTCACCACAGGGGAGAAGACATTAATCCTTTCTCTAGTTTGTCAAAGTCTTCCATTAAACTATTAGAGATACAGAGCAAGAGATCATTGTAACAAATTTTCCAAGAGCTCAAGAAAGCAATACTAATGACAAAAGAGTCAGAGTTATAAACACCTATTAATTTGTCTAAGCACCAGTGGGGTCTAAATACAGAGGAGGAAATAAAGTATTGTTAGAGGTCAGGTCTGGGCTTTCATGTGGATAAAGCACTAAGTGCCATACCAAGCAGAACAGACAGGCCTTCTCCAGGCAATAACACCCAGGGAAATAAGAGCAGACTTCATCCGAGGTGCAGTATTTCAGGGAAATCTCTTCTTTACAGTCCTAAAACATAGCCTTTTTGTTGGGAATCTGTCCCATGCATATAGTGGGATATGCAACTTACAGATAACTGAATTATAGATACTTCCACTGTCTTTTTATTGTAGCTGTAATTAAAACAGTTCCCTGTGTTGCTTCATGACACTTTGGATTGGAGTTCCACATGGGGAACAGCATGGCCTTGTTCTACTCACGTTGCACATCATGTTGCTCAAAGGAAGTCAGTTTTCCTGCAAACCCATATCTAGCTTGGCTCTTCTGACACTCACAGCTGACTCACCTGCACCATATCACTACTATGGGCACTCAAACACTCATTTCAGCAACCTCCACTTGTTATAATTCCCTCAGTATTCACTCTGATCCTGTGGGCATAGGCAAGGACTTCTTGGGCATGGGTACAAGTGCTGAATCTTCATCATCTAAACTATTATACTGTTTGAATGACCCTTTGCAAGCTTTTGGCCCAAATCAGCACTCACATGTAGTACATGTGAGTTAATGCACATGAGTTAGCATGGTTCAGTCCCAAATGGATACGACCACCTGGTTTCAAAGGCCAAGAGACTTAAGTTATATGGATGTTGCCAGACTGGAGCTGTTGGCCACAGGTCCGGAGAACAGGCCTGTTAATTGTAATTTATTAGCATGCATGTAGTCCAACTGTCTCTGGAGTCACACAGCACTGTGGAGAGTGTGGAAAACCATATGTTTTCCCTTCCTACAAAGTGCTGTCATTTGAAGTCAGGGCTGAGACGGACAAGGAAGGAGGGAAATGAAGAGCATAAGAGGAACAGAGAACAGTGGAATTGTAATATAGTGCAGGGAATGGTTTATGGTCACACAGCCTGAGGAGTGTTTGTATTTAAACCCCGCTACCAGACTTTCCTCTGCTTGCATACCTCACTGTTTTTACATTTGATTTCCTGCAACTGAGTTCCAGGCAGGAGCACCTAGCCAAAATGCTCAGTGAAGTCAGCCCCTATGTCACTTGTGGCTGTGGGGTCCTTCACAGGAACTTTTAACTAGGGCAATGAGGTAGACTTCAACAACACTTGTGGGTACATGAGAAGGCCTCCAGAAAGCAAAGAAAGTATAGCATTTCCCTCATACCTACATGCCTGGTCTCCTTCAAGGCCCTGAGTCTGCAGTCATGGTGAAAAAGAGCTGAATTTGTGAAGAAGCAATAGGTACAGTGCTCGAGTTTAGTATGAAGGTATGAGTATGCAGGCTGGACTCACTTGGATGCACAAAGTCAAATCACATAGTCAGGGTTTTTCACCTAGCACCATGAAGCCCTAATTTTGACCTCAGGAGTACAGCTAGCAATGGTGATAGATGATGAATCTAACCTCACAGCTGCTCCTGTATGTAATCCTGTCTGGATTTCTTGCACCTTTTTCAAGCTCATCTTACTTTGATCAGCATTGCAAGAGGATCATCAGGGGACAGGGGACAGCTCCTGCAGTAAGAAGCTCCTTGTCAAGGAAGATGTCACCCTTCCAGAAGTAGCTAACTCAGGTTATCTCAGATATAAAGGAGTTGGAGGAGAGAGCACAGTGTCAGACTTCATCTTTATACAGCTCTACCACTTCTCAAGATTTCTGACAGCGAATATCACTGAACATTATATCATGATGTAAAGAAGGTACAGACTCCCACAAGCTTCTTTGCCATACTTTTTTCTGTCATATATATTCTGCACCCAAACAAAGGGATAGATTTGTCACTAAAATGGTAGCCATAGACAAAATCTGAGACTGTTTTTGTACCATACTTCCTTTCCTGTATACAGAATAACAGTAACAAACCAGCAAGAATTGATGTGATTACCAGTGTAACAATGCATTTCAGAGTGTCTGCATTTCCCTCACCTTGTCTATCTGGCATTGTCTTGACTGGCAAGTGCTGTTTATTATAAACCACCTAGGGAGATTCCAGTTCCTGCTGTCTTTCTCAGTACGACTACCTATTAAAAACTTATTTTCTTCCAGACAATCATTCAGTTTATAGGGACTGATTTTGATGTAAAAAATCTGTATTGTTTTTCCAAAGATATTTTTTCATATTGAGCTTTGGAACTGAAGACTTACTAAAGAATTCTGAGTTTTTTTGTCTGACATCCTGTAACATATTTTGATCTAAGTGTAATTACTAATTACTCTGTAGAACCAAATTAAAGTGTAGTAACTAAGAGATTTCACTCAGCTGTCTTATTTTAGACATCTAATTTATGTGCCTCTGGGTGTAATTTCAGGAGATTCTAATTTTGGAGGCAAAGACAGCTTAAAAATCTGTGCTGCACTTCATCACCTCCTGAGCTGTGGTGGCCCAACACTTTGTGAAACCATGGTGTAAAACAGATCACAGTACAATCTGCTAAAAAAGAGGGAGGATAATTTCTCCTGTTCAATTTCTGCATAACCTTGTAAACCGAAGTAGTAAATGTTGG
>NW_010315493.1:54344-79835 GCF_000700745.2 Antrostomus carolinensis
CTTCTTAATCCGGGCTTTCCCCAAAACATGTGTCTTGTAAAGTACTGCAGAAAACTGGAGCCTCATTCTCTTGAATTCCCATATTTTTCAGTGGACAATCATAAATATTATTGGAGGATCCAGAACACAAATCATATTTGTTTACTTTCTAAAGGAAGCTATTTCAGTTCACTGATGTTTCAGGAAGCCTAGGAAGAAAGGGGTACTATCAAGTCGCCTGGCTGTAGCATCTAGAATACACCTAATTTTAGGCCCCTAGTGAATACTTTTAAAGTAGATGCATACATTCCTCGTGTAGTCAATAGAGAAAGACAAAGAGCAACTACTATCCTTATTTAGGGAGAGAAGATCTCATTGTGAGGGCACCAGAGACGTGTCTCTCTCCAATAGCTGGTCAGAGAAATACTATTTTCCCTAAGCTACCCTTTAGGTACCTAAAATTCTCATATGAATTACAGACTATGTGTCCCCACTATGATCTTACTTCATCATCTCAATTAGGTGTTGGCAGTATGAGTATCTCCTGTGAATGCTGCTGAGGACAGTAACTGTGAATAAAAAAAGAAACATCCTGAAATCAGTTATGCTCCTCTAATTTTTGTCAGCTAAATAACATCACTGCTCTGGGAGTCTTTAACTGTTCATTTTGCTGCAGCTTTCAGTCCCTTTTTTCCCCAAAGGGATGGTGTAAAGGGACTTAGCATGGCAGAGTGCCTGGGCATAGAGAGCTATACTTCGTACAGTTGATGTGACAGCCATGCTGTATAAAGGAAAGGTCTGATCATTTTTCCTCTGGTCATGTGAAACATTCACTGAAAATACAGAGAAAAGCTTTCTGAATTATACCCTAATGGGTTCATGCCATGGAACTAATAAGAATATTAACACAATGTATTTTTAAGCTGTCTAAATAATGTTTTTTTCTCAAGTGGAAAAGGCTCTTGAACCTATGTGCAAAAACCCCCCATCATCTCTGTACACAGTCCTTCACAGAAATCTATGAAATGCAATAGAGCTCTTTTTGGGCAATTTCAGTGTCAGGGAAGAATGCAGGAAGGGTGGAACACCAGCTCTCTGATGGAGTAATTTTAGATTTTATTGTAATGCCTGCCAGTGAATATTCCACATGCAGAGATTACTAAAGCAAACTGTGAAAGGCCACAGCCTGCCCTGTAACCCTAAAAGGATGTTGGGCTTGGCTGTCTTCCAGGACAGCAGGATGTGTGGCCTGGATTTGAACAGGAATATTCCTAACATTCATAGCTTTTTAATGATGTCATGCTTGCTAGCTGCTGCAAGTCCTTTATGCTTTCCTCTGTAAAAGCTCTTCTAATACTACCAAAACTTCCTGATGAGAAAAAAAAAACAAAATAAGACTGTGAGCATCACATCCATGCAATGATAAAAGTACAGAGCTGCTGAAATACATAGTTTATGGAAAGAGTAACTCAGCCTTGATGATAATACTGTTATTACATGTGTGTGTCAAATTCTGTAAAATGAAGTCAACAACACATGCTAAGTGGTTATTTTAATGATCCTGGTTTTATCAATAGAAAACTTTACATTTGAAAGGTCTTGTTTTGCTTTACATTATACTGTATCTGAGCATGCAACCCAATGAAAAAAGTTAACATTTTATTTAATATTGAAATAATTTTATTTCAGGGAGGATATAATAATTAGATTACAAAATGAAACATGAATATTCATGTTTAGTGATCATGAAAAGTATGCTGGCTACCTCTTGACATAATACATGAATTCTGGAAATCAACACAATTATAAAATATGTTATTAATTAGAATTGTGTTGATTAATTATAAATTGTTTTTAGCCAATTACACAATCAGTTGCACAGGAGAACAAAGTGGAGGTGGAAGCCTCAAAGCATTCTCAATTTGGTTGTAAGAGTTTCTAGCAATGTTCCTACTGGTCCCATCAAAATTGAAGTTTTGAGTCAAAATGACTCGTTGTCTCACTCTAAATGGAAATGGATTTAAAATCTATTACCATTGAAAGGTAATTTTATCTGCATCCTTTCTAATTAATGGGTCTGAAGATGAGTCATCTTGCTCAGGAGCTGCAGTCATTCTGGGATCAATTCCTATGTGGCACTTTCTTCCTGGAACAGTTGCCAAACAGGAGGAGAAGGGCCAGAGGGACCCTGCAGTGAGCAGTGTCAATGCAGCCACCTATGCCTCTCCATCATGGCTTTCCAAGGCCAACCTGGCCTGCTGGGCCAGGCAGCACTGCACTTCTCTCATCTCATCTGAATTTTTCTTGACTAGAGGAAAGGTCCATTGAAACTTCTCTCCATCTCCACAGTACTGCAAAGCTACAGATTTAGGAGGCATGCGTTTGAGTTTTGAGCTTCACTGTCCCCTCAGCTCTCTGTGGCCACTTGGCCTTCTGCCACCCTCACCAAGCAGGTGCTGCCCCATCTTTCTGGCAGGGCCTGCTGCCTGCTGGAGCTGCTGGCAGGGCACCCATAGGACCTGTGACTGCTTGCATGAGTCTGGTGTGCCTCCTGCAATAGCAGTCCTTGCCTGGCACCTACTTTTGGGGACAGGAGAGTCACCCCTACCATTCCCTGAGGAGCCTGCTCTGACTGACCACCCTCTCAGTGAAGAACCTTTTCCTAATATCCAGTCTGAACTTCCCTTAATGCAGCTTCATTCCATTTTCTCCTGTGCTATTGCTAGTTATCAAAGAGAGATCAGAAGCTCCCCCTCTGCTGTCCCCCTAAAATTTACTCAAGCTCAGTTCCAACTGAACTTAATCAGATAACTCTTTCCTGGGACTGTGGGAGCCTTTTAATAAATCAGTTTATCAACTCAGCATTTCTTCCTTTAAAACTTTATCAATATATATCTGACATATATTTTTAAGTCTAATGTGAATGAAACACCACGCTTAGTTTCTTCGTACCAAATTTTCCACAGCAAATTTAATAGCGTCAAAAGACTTTAAAAAGTATACACAAACAATCCCACAGTAACAAATACGTAGGTTTGTGCAGAAGACTGAAGGAGGTTAAGGAAATAAACCTTGTTCAGATCAAAGGAATGAATCACGACAATCAACACAGAGGAGTAGAGTCCTGTACCTGGGACAGGATAACCATGTGCATCAGTACAGACCAGGAATATTTGCCTTGCTGAAAATGGCCTGGGGGTTATGGTAAGTGGCATGCTGAATGGAGCCAACAATGTGCTCTCATCTTAAGGCAAACTGCTTATTAGGCTACAACTGAAGAAGTGTGGCTAGTCAGTCAAGGAAAGTTAGCATCCTTCTCTGTCTGGTTGTGGTGAGGCTGCACTTATGCTGTGTTGTGTTTTGGGGCACCTAGTTCAAAAAGTTTGTTCAGAAATGACGTGGTCCAGCAGATATCTACCAAGATGACTGAAGACCTGTCAGCGAAACTTGAAGAAGTTTGGCTCCATAAGTCAGTTTGGCAAAAGTGGAAGGTGAGGTAATCAAACTCAAGCCTGCAATCTGCAGCTGCCAAATTTCTATTGGTGGTAGCAAATGGTAAAACAAGGCACAAGAGCTACGTGCTGCAGTTTGGGAGGGTCAGGCTGTACATTAGGAAAAAAATTCTTCACTTAGAGACTGTAGCAGCAAGGGAACAGGTTACCCAGAGAGATAGTTTCTCTGTCTTTAGAGATTTCCAAGCCTCAACTGGGCAAACCCAGGGCTAACCTGACCCAGCATGGTGACTAATTCTGCTGCGAGAGGAGGGATGGAGGTTGGAGCAGACTTCCAGCTGCCACTCCTAACCAACTTGTCAGCAATTCTGTGAAAGGCATTCAGGGTCAGAGATCTGCAGTGCTTAATGCCATCTTCTTGGGCAGTATCCAGTAGCAGATGTTTTGAAGGACAACACAGAAAACCCTGATACAGACAATTATAGAATAGTTTGCTTCAAGCTGAAAGTTTATTGTAAGCATAATGAATTTCTAAGAATTTATTGTAGATGTAGTTGTAACAGGAATGCTAAGGTGTTGAAAATGCTTTTAGCAGCCTCTTTTCATTTTAAACACATGGCATTCCAGACCAAGGTTTCCAGGAAAAAAGTCTTTAAACCTGAAATCCTGGTTTTAAACTCCCCACCAGGAATAAAAGTTCTGATTGAGCTGATTCAGTTAAGGGAAAAACAAAGACTTCCATTACAATCCAGCCCTTAAGGAGCAGTTAGTAGCAATTAGAAAATTATTGCCACATCACAATCCTAGGACTATGCCCTGAGGGAAAAGCTTTCGACAGAAGACCACCATTCCTCTGATCTTCCTGCCAAAAGGGGTAAGCACTACTTTCTTATTCACATGGGAGAAAGCTGTTCTGGCCCATGAATGGAAAACTTTTTTACTTAAAGTCTAATACATGCCTATCTGTCTAGCCAGATATTAAAAATTTGTTCACATAATACAACTATGGAAGACAATAGCTTCAGGAAAGGTATTTGACTAATAAAACTTTCATCTGTTTGTATTTCTCATTGCTCGTGGAGATTTAGGAAATGGTTTAGTAAATATCAGAGCCAAATTCTGTCACTGGTTCTAGGTATATACAGTTCTAAAAACTGTAGATTAAAGTAGATTTGGGTTCTAAAAGCTGTAGATGAAGGTAGACTTGGCCACTGACAAGAGTAACAAAACCACATGCTTCTAACTGTAGCTCAGGGAAACTCAGAGAGAAAAGAGATCATTCACACTTTAATATCACAGAATCATAGAATAGTAGTGGTTGGAAAAGACCTTTAAGACCACCGGGTCCAACCATATCTCACAGTCAGAAATCTTTCAATTTTGTTCATGATCATATAATTTTTCTCATTTTAAAATCTTTCTGTGAGATGAATACTGCTTTAAAAAAAAAAAAGTTTGTGATCCTTTAGTTGCGACTGCAAGTGTATTAAATATCCAGAGATTTTAATCTACTGGAGATCACAATTAAGAAATTCACAGTAACTCTTTGAAAATATAATATTTTTTGTTGTTTTTTGCTTGTTTGTTTGGGTTTTTTTGGATGAGGAAACAAAGTGTATGTGACCTCCCAAAGTCAAAAAGGAAATGAGTAACCATTTCTAGGACAGAGCACAAAAATGTCTCTTCACCCAAAGTCCTGGTTTTCTCCATCCCCCTTACTTGTACACCTGGAAGGATATCTATTAAAAATGCTGCTTAAAATGTACATATGACTACACTATTATCAATTTATTCTACATTGCATTTTATCCTGTTCACAATTCACTCAAGGTCTCACAGCTCAGATTTATAGGGCACTTCTGACAAGAACATTGACGCTAATGTTACAAACAGTAAAGCTGAATGTCAAGAGTTTCTTTCCAAAATAGAATCTTGACATATTTTCAGCTGGAAGAAATAGCCCTATTTCTCTTGAGCTGAACAGACATTTAGAAGAAACTGCATGACCAATGCTGTCAGTATATTGTTGCAATTAACTTATATATGCCCAAGCCAGGTAACTCCTGTTTTATGAGCTCATTTTATGAAAACTTTGCCAAATAAATCAACATTGCTGAAGTGGAATGATATCTTTGGCCAAAGCCAAGTATCCTACAGAATATTCACAGTAAAACATGAAGTAAGCATATCACACAGTTACTTAACAGGACAAAAGACATTATGGAAGCAAATTTCAACCTTTTGAGCAAGATTTGGCTGCTTTCAGCAACTGTTATTGTTACTTGAATGGAGGAAGCAGGGTAGAACGACTGAGAAAATGTATTTTACAGTGAAGTAGAAAAAAACCTCAAGGAAGCCTTTCTGTACTTCAAGTCATAAATACATTTGAAAGTTTTGATTACAAAATTGTGCTGGTAAAAGGAAGCTGGCACACATGACAAGCAAACCTTGTATTTCTACATGTTCTTTTGCTTTCTGGCTATTTTCAGGGTCAGTAGGGTGTACTGTCATGCACTTTTATCTAGCATTCATTCGAAGGAGAAAAATAAAACCTGTAGATGGGAATGGAGTCCTATTTCTACAGGCTTTTGCCTCTGTAATCCCAAATATAAATGTTCATTAAAGTATTCTTCTCTCTTCTTGTTCTCATTACAGAACCATTAAAAATTTAGCACTGGTGACTGTTTCCAGAGCTAGAATGGTTCAAGACTGGAGTATAAAGGGTGGAAGTTATCATTTTTAAATACTAGCAGACCTGCATGGTTGGGGCAGCATCTGTCTGTGTTATGTCTGGCACTAATACATGTTATTAATCATTCACCTTCTTAATCACCAAATTCACGCCCTTCGTTTCCTCTCTGCACTTCTAATGGAGTATTTTACAATTATGGATCTTCTGTTTATCTATAGAACATTGCAGCAGTCATGATTATAGCCAAATAAGCTTTGAATTTAAATGCATGAGCTTCTTAAGAGAAATAGACTTCAGATATATGCGTTTATATCAGGAAACAGACTTGACTACAATTGGGATTAGTGTAGGCCAGGCAGCTGGTTTTATACATTCCTAACAGTGTGAGAACAGCAAAATCAGCTCCAGACTCAGTGGGATCTTAAACCTTTCTGTATCTCTACTTGTGCACCAAACCCCAGGAGCACTGCTGTACATAAGAGCCTGCTTTACGCAGTTGTGAGCAGTCTGTACAGTTGATACTGCTATGGATTAATGCAGAACAGCTTCTGCCTTTTCATTCATTCCTTACCTCTGTCTTTCTGCTCTCTCTCCATCCCAGACTGGATGTCTGGTCCACGAGCCAATGCTGTGTTGCTCCATAGCAGCTTCCTGTAGCCTGTGGTATTCATACAGACTTATGCACATCTGGGTATATATTACTGTGCTTTGCATGTTTCTGCCTTTCTGTTCTCTGTCATCTGTGTGCTTTTGCATGGTTAGATAGGAGGCACAACGCTTGCATTTGGAAATCAGAAGTTCATTGTGTCACTCCAGTAACAGTAATGTAGCCATCTTCTACATGGTCACACTCTGATACTGGATACAAATATCTGTCCTACCCCATTTGCATCTGCCATCATGGAAACAAATTATGCAGTCAGGTTTCAGTACCCAGACCCAGTCTTAGAGAAAGAGTGGAAAAATGGTATTGAAAAAAGAGATCAGGGCAACCTTCAACAGACATCACCTTCCAGAAGTCACTGTGTGCATACAACATCTATAGAGCTGTTCAGTCACTGCCATCACCAGGATACTGCTGACCTGGGATGGGTCCTCATGGCAGAAGAATTCAGTTTTGCCAAAGCTTTTGAGAAGTGTGACTCTTCTTTGAAGCCCCACAACAATTACCCATCACAGTCTGGATGTGGACACTGGTATCCGCATTCAGATCATGAAGCCACTTTTGTTTTGCAATTAAGCCCCATGTGGGGGAGGGAGGGTGGGGAAGGGAAGGAGAAACCTTTAAACACAGCCTGGCAATGAACCCATGACCTACAAGAATCTGTAGTCCATTAGCAATCAGTGACCCATCAAGTTCTCTGTTTTAGAGTCCTCATTATCTCACAGTTGACTGAACTTATGCAACATGACATTTATTTATTAATTTACTTGCAGAAAAAAAAAAGAATATTAGGACTATTTAAAAATGGGACTAACTCAGTTATTCTAAGAACCTCATTGTTCAAAGATTGTAATTTAAAATTGAATAATATAATTATTTGTAATTTTCCTTGTAATTATGTATTCCGTAATGGAAATCTCATTGATTGTCTTATACATGCCTTACAAGAAGTTTTTCAACTGTTCTGACATTTGATGTCTTGCTCTGGACACAGTACCTACCCAAGAGTCACAGAATCACAGAATTGCCGAGATTGGAAAAGATTTTTAAGATAATAGAGTCTAATCATTAACCTAACACTGAGAAGTCCCCAACTACACCATGTCTGTAAGCAAAGAAGATTCATTTAAAAGGAAAACTGAGCTACACAGGATTTATCTGTTCCATGCCCTTGTGTTCTCCAGCTCAAACTTCTTCCTGAATGCAAAGATTAACCTTAAAGTAGTAGCATAGCTCTTTGCCCTCTTCCCTCCCTGAAAAGGAAACTGTCACTTCCAACTATTTCAGAATGTTAATTCTGTAAAACAGCCATGCTACAACCCTGCAACAATGCACAGTTTATTCTGGGTGGCTTTGGAATTGCCTCTGACTCCTGCTCATTTCCCAATAATTACTGATAATTACACCACTCAAAACAAAATGAAACACAACAGACTCTTTCAAAGCTGTAGAAACAAAGTTTGTCCAGAAACTGACCTTCCCGTTTGGAGGTGAGAGGAAGTGTGCATGGAATTATATAGGCATGATGAGTTGCTTTCTAACTCATTTTGATAGAAATCAACAAGCATAGGCAGGAGGAAAACCATGGCAGTAGCTTCAAGGAGCCCCAGGCAGCAAGCTACGTGCAGGCTTAGGTTTACTCAGTGGCTTTAGGAGTTGTCAATGTTCTGTCTCGCCTGTTATCTTAATATACTGCAACAATGGCAATGATAAACAACATACATTTAATATAAACCCTTCTTTGCTTGTTTATAGAAAGAGTTTCTTTGGTCAGCATATAAATGTCTTTGAGGTCTTTTTAAGGCTTATTGCCAGAGGAAAAAAAGGGGGGAAAAAGGCTGCTGGAGGAGCTAAGGAAGACCTGCCAAGTATCACTTATACAGCAAAACAGTTTTTATGGCATTTCTCCTTTTTCTGCAGACTGGCTTTACAGCATGTTTCAGCAAGACACTCAAAATCACACTCATCCTAAGTTTCAGTCATCCTCATTTAAATCTTGCTGGCAGAAGCAAGGGCCTTGTAACTGCTTTTGAACCGCTGTGTAAGAGTTTTGGCAGAAAGAGGCCTTGGACTTGTGATGCTGCACTCACATCCATATAAGAGCTGAGGCACAAAATGGCCTTGGAGCTATGATGCTGCATCCATCGCAGAGTACATGTGCAGGCATCAGTGGGCCTTGGAGAGGTGACATTTGGGCAGGCGCTCTGACGCTATGTTTCCTTCAGCGTAAGAAGTGACGGACAGAGGGGCCTTGGGTTTCTGACAGTAGGCACGGAGCAGTGTTTACGTGTACCATTCACATGCACAAGTGTCCTATCAGCCACTGGGGTCCTGCAGATCCCCCAAACATTTAAAAAGCAAATCAAAATCTCTGTTCATATGAAGGTTGTACAGATAATTTTGCGATATCATTATACTACCTTTAAAGGCAATAGAAAGCAACCAGTTGAATTCCTCAGCTTTTCAAAAATAGCTCCACAGCTGGTTAGATTAATTTGTTTTTCTTTTTGCATTCTTTCCCTGGATTCAGTAAGTATGATCAGCTGCTGTTGGCTGGAAGCACAATAGAAACAGATTATTTATTATTATTATTATTATTATTAATAATAATAATAATAATAATAATAATTTGTAAATACCAACAGCACTGCATCGTGGTTTGTCATACAGAGAGCAGATGGTTTATTATGAAGTTAATGTTCTGGAGCTCTGATATTTTGCATCTGATTTGCCAACCTCATCACTCCCACAAATTCTATGGAATAATTGATGAATATGGGATTCAGCATTGTCAATTCTTACTATTTTATTGTGTCCCACAATGGCCGAACAATATTTTAGTACTTCTGTGGAAGCTATGCTACTCCTCAAACAGAAGACATGGTCTTGATACAGAAATAATTGAAGAGAGATCTTTGGTTTGTCTTTTGCAGAAGCTCAGAGAAGATTACTGTGATAGTCTTCTCTGATTCTAAATGCATGACCATGACTTGGATGTTTTTATTATTCTAAGAGTTCTAAAAACTTTAGAATGTAGGCATTTTTAATAGAGCTATGTCTGACTCTTCCAGTTTTAGGTCACATGGAAATAAGAACCTCAGAGCCACCAAAGGACCTTCACAGACCTGCAAAATCCTCTCCTCTCCTCCCAACACACACATACAAAATTACTTTTAATGTGATTATTATAAAACTAAAAATCAGGGAAGGGATCTCACTCATAGTTCTGCCTGACCACATAACTGTGTAGTAGGTATTAATTTCATTTAAGTAAAAATAATTTAATGTCTGTGAAACAAGGTTAATATCAGCCTGATTTTACTTAAGAGAGTAAAATGAAAACAAAGAAAAAACACAGAGCTATGCATAGAATATTAGCCATAATAAACTTAAATTAAAAACTAATTATTTTGACATTCTTGTGAAAAAATCTGCCATGCTGTGGTTTTATGTTATAATTTTAAAGAATTTTAAAAAACCTTGATTGTTTTAATTGGAAAAATAGATTTTCTGTCTTTAAGAATTTCCATTTTTCTCAAGAGTTGTTGCTCAGAAAAAAGACTTGATGGAAATATTTAAAGAAGATATAAATGACTATCTTATCTAAGATTGACTTTCACTTCAGAGGCCCAAAAGAAGAGAAAAGACTTCTAATTTTGGGGGTTGTCAGAAAAGAAGGAGCAATCCACAGGAAAGTAAGATGCAAGAAATTAACCTATTTAGGCAGGCAGCAGTTGGCTGGAGGAATAATGGTTTCCTGTGTTTGGTAGTATCATGTTAACCTGGGCAATATACTTCTGAATAAACTGGAGATTATGTTTTTGGGGAAGAAATAATCAAATGGTTTTTGCCTATGGCAACAATGAATAAGCAACCACAGAAAAATACTATTTTGCATAGACCAGTGATACAGCTATGAACGAGTTTTTAATAATGCTGTGCTTCTCCATCATGAAATGACTCTCTGATTTCATTGCTTGCAGCAGCTACATAGAAGCAGGACACTTTAAGCTGGACTAATAGCAAAATAAATGTATATCATAATGGAAACTGAGGCAAGTAGGACAGTGCATTTAATTTCTTAGAGAGGAAGAAGTAAACCATGTTTCCCAGGAGGAGTATGGCCATGAGGAGGTATAAAACTATAAAATAAAAAGGGAAAGAAATTTAATCAGTCACCCTGATTAAATGGGCATGGCAGCTACACTGAAACCCCTGCACATTGAATGGAAATACCCAAAGTTACTGGGTGCCAATGACTGGAAGACTGGCAGGACATTTCTAGAAGATGGGGAGTATAAGCACTGGGAACCATGTAACAGGGAAATATGCGTACATGCAAAAGAGGAGCAGGAAATAGGATGTTTTGAGAGAAACAGAGGAAGGAAACAAAGAGGTAGAGAAACAAGAGAAGAGGAAGAAAGGAAGAAAGCAGATGGGGGAAGAGTTGAAATTAGGAAACAACATTATTAACTATTATGAGTTCTGGGGTTTTTGTCAGCTAAAGAAAAAAATGAGTTTTCTTACAGTTCCATTCAAGTCACTTCTAAAGTTACCACAGGAATGTAAAAATTGCAGTTTCCTAAGCCAGCCTCTGTATTCATTAACTTAATCTGAGAAACCATCATGAAACTTTTATTCAATATTCTGAGGGCTTCTGAAGTAATTTTAGGTAAATAAAGTAGATTTACACTTGTTTCATACCAACGCATTATTTCCTTGCAATTACTGTTATTCTGCACAGAGAGACCCATAGCTATGATAATATTAGATATTCCAGATGAATAGATAGGATGCAAATTTTGTTGATTTTGGGGGGTTTTTTAAACAGAATTTATCACCAGAAACTTCTTTAAAAAATTAGATCATAACCAAAATAATTCAGTGTGTTTAACCAGCAGCAGTTTAAAATGACAAAAAATTCCCTAATCAAAAACTTTTTAAGGGAATCTAAGGCAAGATGATACATTTGGGGTATACACACACAGAGCAGTGATGTTAGCCCATTCTTTTCTTTAAAAGTTGAAAGAGTAACAGTTTTGACATCACTCACGTATCCCAGGCACAAAGTCCAGCCCATCAGTGCTGTGCAGAGCGACTCAAAGAGCGTGTGGTCCTCCAGCTGAACAGCAATGGCTCAGATGTTACATCTACTTCACAATTCCTTTGCCTCTTCCAGGGTGTATGTATATGCATACATGAAAAACAAACTAGGACAAAATATCATATGATCACATTGAATCACTCCTGCTCTTTTCTCACACAGCTGAACATCCTGACACGCTGTAAACTCAGCTGAATGTGCGCCAGGCCACAGCAATCTGCTTCTCCTGCGGCACTGACGTTTCGCTACAAACTCCCTAACCATCACAGCAGAGACTGGAAAAGGGTTACCAGGCTTACTTTTGATTTTTCTGATCACTTAGGATAACTTACCTTGGTATTCTTACAAGCTATGAATTAAGAAAATTGAATAATACTGACTTCATACTTACTTCAGGCTTAAAAGTTTTAGTCTTCAGTCTTATACTAAGAGTTAGGAGTTTACTGCACATATTTACCCATAAAAAAATTAAGAATTATTGTGACAAAATTTTTCCCTGCTGTGTGAACTGATTTTGATAGCTCGAGAATACAAGCAAAGAATGAGAGAAATTTCTGTGTACCATAAATACCCTTCCTCTGTTTTCTGGTAAAAATGCACCGTAAAAATAGTTATGACTTAGCCATCTCAGCTTCCCTCCACTTTTATTAGCTTTCCTTTAACCATTAAATGTTAATGTGTCTTCAAAGGTGGAACTTAGAGCAACTGAACTCAGCTTCGTGCATACAGCTCTATATTTCAATTAGTGATGGACTGCCTAAGAAGGTTCAGGTTTCTGTTTAGAGCACAGGACTAGAAGAAACCTTGCAGTGAATCTCCACCATAACAGGCAAATGTGTTGTTTACAGACTACTCATAAATACTTTACTTCTTCTAGAAGTCTAGAAATTGTCCTCGCTATTTCACTCTGAAAGGCATCCTAGAACCTCATTGCTCAGCTCATTCTTCAGTTTTTTCCTGTTATCTTGCCTAAACATACTTTGTGACCAGTCCTTCTCACTTCTTGTAGTATCAGCTGACCCTTGGCTTTATATCTTTTCTTTCTTCAGGCTGTTTAACTTACTAAATTATGAATATCAGGAAATATTTACACTGGTTCAAAGAAAAAGATTTTAAAAATATCTTCTTTGTGAAAAGACGAACAAAATATGTACAGAGAGAGGATGGGTGGAGAGAGAACGTAAGGGGCAAGTATAGACTGCTCCTGCTTCTCAAATATTTCTCAGTTTCTGGCAACCAGCATTTTAAGTTTGAGTTCGAAGCAGCATACAGACCACTGTGATTAATAGCCCCTCTGCTATGAATCTGTTGAGTCCTTTGTGAATCGAGTGATAATTTTAGCTTCCACAACATCCTGTGGCAATGAATTCCACAAAGTAATTATGCACTGTAAGGAAAAGTACTTCTTTTGTTTGTTTTAAAGGTCCTAGCCACCCCTAGTTCTTCTTTGAAAAATAACAGTGGACAGTCATTCCCTAGAAGCCTTTTCCATATCTTTTCCAATTTGGCAGATCTCAACCAAATCAATGGACCACAATCTGTAGACAGTAGGTAGACCTCAATCTGCAAACTGATGGCAGGATAGACCACATTTTCAAGCATTTGTTTTCAGAGCTGATTGGTTCTGGTGTTCCCTTATATAGATGCCAAAGTCAGTTGAACTGACTTTGGCATCTTACAGATGAGATCACTGTAACTACACATTGGACTCAAAACAGATTACTATAAGCCCCATCGCCATGAAATGGCTATTTATTCAATTTGTCTTGTTCTTAGTCTTCTCTTAATAATCCTAACATTTTTTCAGTGTCACAAAATAAAAATACTGAGCAGAAGTTTTTCAGGGAACCTTCTACATGCACTGTTATTAAGATCTCTTTCTTGCATAGCAATGGCTACCTTAGATTTCAATATTCTGTATATAAAACTAACTGTTGGGGAAGAGGGGCTGTGTGCCTTACTTTGTCTTTATTGACAATTAATTTAATATTTCACTATCTTTTATTGTTCAGTTAGTCAGCATCATGAGATCCTTCTGCAACTCTTCACAGTCAGGTTTATCTTGTAGCCTGAATAATTTTGTTTCATAAGGAAACTTGATCACTCCATTATCCTATATCTTTTTCAGATAGTTTGTGAATGTTGAACAGTACATGTCCTAACAGAGATCCTGAGACACTCACTTGATAATGTCCCTCCATTTATTTCTACCTTTTGTTTCCTAATTATTAAGCATTTAGTAATTCTGCAAGACCTTTCCTCTGATCTCGTGACAGCTTAAATTTCTTTGAGAGTGTTCAGTGATGGTCCATGTCAAAATCTTTTAGGGATTTCAAGCATACTGTGCCAGTTTCTTTGTACGTTCATTGACTTTCCTCTAAAAAAAATCTTTCTGAAGATTTCCACCTATACAGGAATGAGATCCAGCCTGCTTAAATCCTATGCTTAAAACATAAGTCTCAAAGAGCAAATCAGTTTTTAACTTTCCACCTAATGCTAAAGAATTATTCTGATTTACCAGGAAACTTTAATCACATTTTTTTGGACAGAAGGGCATGGCCCAGTCGTGTGTACCTATGCTACACCTACAGACTTGTCACAATCCAGTTTGATGGTAACTTCTGCATAGACCAGTTAACAAATTACTCACCCAGGGTGCAGACAACTGAGTTTGGGGCATCCTGCTTGAGAAGGACAGAGCCTATGTTCCTCGTTTGTGCATTAACCACTAGATGATGCCATATCCTGGGCACAAACACACATCAGCCTTCTCTCATCCTTCTTCTTAAAGTCCTTTGGAATAAACACGTATGCATGAATCTTGGGTTGAAGAGAGAAAGAAAGAAGGAAAACAGCTAGTGCCAGTGTTAGGAGAAGACTTGGGATTCCCAGTGTCCCTTTGTCCCGTCTTCCCTATTTTTGAAAATAAATTCAAGGTCTTCATTGTCTTCTTTAAAACAGTTTTTTGTCTCACCAGTCATCATATTCTGCTCTTGTTCCCTGTCAAATATGGGATCTAAGTGCTTTCTGGATGAAATTGTGCCAGTGCCTTATGCAAGGGTATTAAAGTTTCCTTATCTGTACTGGGAGTATCTACCATGCTACAAGCAAGACAATCCATGTAATCTGATCATCTACATTTCCATACCTTTATATCAATCAATAACCTTGGTCTAAAAACTGGGGGGAAAAAAAATAAATAAAAAAATCTATATTTTCATTTGAACTCTGTTTCTTTCCCCACTTCATAGAAAGTTTACTTCTTTTTACTATTTATATGGCTGAGAAGATTTTTATTATTTGTTCCAACTTTCTTTGCAATGACAAGCTGAATTAGACTTCTGGCAAGAGTTTTGGATGTTATTCTTAAATTTCCTGTTCTCCAAGATGTAGCTTTCATTATTTTTCCACTCCTTATAGAGTCTTTTTATGCCCAAATAATTCTTATGTGATTATTCATTCAGTTATAAATGAAACCTTCACTATTGGTTTTTAAACTTATTTAAAATTCTTTCTATCCTTAAAAATTCCTAATACTTGAGACAAATGTGATTGAAAGAAATTTCAGTCAGCTTCATATTTAAGTTCCTAATTTCTTCACATCTGTGGGTAGGTCTCTTAATTTCTTGTATGTGTCTTCTCAGATAGGAACCTTGATTTTCTATTTATTTCCTATTTATTCCTCAATGTAGTTTAATTGGAATATTCCTGATGCCACTTAATTCAAGTTTGTTCTATAGCCAGTTCTTCTATAACATCCTTGGTTTACCAAAGCAGATTCAAAAATAGATTTATTCCCTATACAGTCATTAAATCAGTAAGATGTAAAACTATCTACTAATACATTTAGGAATAACTGAGCTCTACCAAGATTAGTTACTCAAGTTTTTGAGTTAGTTGAATTGTTGAGAAGTTACTAATCTGTTACTCGTTTTACAACTGGGAAGTTTTCCCACAATGACACAATTCCCAGTCGTATTAATCACTGTAACAATTTCAAGACATTCCTATATCCCTATCCAATTCTGATCCTGGAATCTGTAGCAGGTTCTTAATACCACCTCTAAAGAATTTGTTTTAGAGAACCTTTAGCAAATTTTGATTCAAATTAAATGTCTGTGAGTCCTTCTTTAGCTATACAGTTCCACTGAGATAGAATGGCAGTACACTGCTTTTAACTTTATTTCCGTACTACCTAAAGAAATTACACTTTTCAGAGCCCTTGAGTATTTTTAATTAATTAGCTACCTATATTTAATTAACTACCTAAAAGGAGGGTGTAGAGAGGTGGGGGTCGGTCTGTTCAACCGAGTAACATGTGGCAGGACAAGAGGAAATGGCCTCAAGTTGTGCCAAGGGAAGTTTAGATTGGATATGAGGAATAATTTCTTTACTGAAAGGGTTCTCAGGCATTGGAATGGGTTTCCCAGAACAGTGGTTGAGTCCCCATCCCTGGAAATATTTAAGAGTCATGTGGACGTAGTGCTCAGGGACACAATTTAGTCAGGGACTTGTCAGTGTCAGGTTAATAACTGGACTAGATGATTTTAAAGGTCTTTTCCAATCTAGGCAATTCTGTGATTCTGTGAATGATGGTATTCAACTATCTTATTGCCCAGATTCCTTGCTTTAATAAAAGGATATTTCCATTTCTTTTAGATTTCACTCTGCTTACTGGGTCTTTAAACTGACTATTGACTATCAGACTGCAGTTCCTAGAAGTATCAACACTTTCTTTTCTCTTCCAGTCAATATTCTGATGATCTAGCATGATTTTGCTCTTCATGAAAATTTTTGTCATTGCTTGGTCAATAGGATAATGTCCGCTGCCCATCTCCAAGATTATCTTCCTGTGTCCCAAACCCACATTACAGATTGGCCAACAGAAATAAATTTCTCTGCAGAAATTCAGAGCAGCTTGAACTATTGAGGAGAGAAGCAGGCTGGCTGCAAGGAGGAGGACATGAAAGGTATTGGAGGAGAAGGAAAACACTGTAACAGCTACAGTGGTATGGAAATGGAGTAGGATGTTCAAAATAACTGTGAATTTGAAGGTGAGTGAGGAGTGTGGCACTAAGAAACAGACTGATCAGAGGGGAAAAAACAGGACTTAAAAGAAGGGCTAGGGAGGATGTGACTGGAATTATGAGGAGAAAAGATAAGTAGCTTGGGACTAGTGTAAATATAGTTTGAAGGATCTGCTGTGTGCAAATATCTTTCACACTCAGTGGAGTGTTCTCCACTGGCTGGTCCATGTGCAGAATGACAACCTGCCAGCTGATGAACCATGTGACACTCAGTTTAAGTCTCTTGATAGAATATTTACTATTCTCACTTTGTGAAATTAATAATTTGAGAAGCTTTACTCTGAAAGCCGGGACATTAAGAGAGCATTAAGACAAACATTTATCAAGTAAAGATCTACCTTCTACATATGCAATCTTTGCATGCTCCAAAAATTAAAATCGTATAATTATATATGTTTCCAAGGACAGAAAGATTACCACTATTCTGCATAGATTCTGTGCAGTCCTACAGTGAGAGCATTTTATCTCATTTTCAGTTTCTCTCTCTTAAATATATATACAGATAAACGTATGTATACAGATTCATTTCCTGGTTAATTTCCAACTTATTTCTCTGATAAATAAAACAAACTTTTTTGACTTCAGAAGAAAAAAATATACATAACTTTACAATAGTCACTATAATACTGATAATAATTAATCTCTTTAATGAAGATGCAGCATAAATTTCTACCAGAATGTAGCAGAATTGATATAGTTTTAAGTCACTGTATCCTTTATGTTTTATATCTTACTTTCAAAATTACTATTTTAAGTGAACAATGGTGATGGTAATTCCTGAGTACTTACAGCAAATGTATTCACAAGGATAAACAAAGGGGTCTCATCTCTCTTACAGGTCTGCCTAACTTTGCCATTTAAGAATACCAGAAAGACCATCATATTAAAAACACTGTTATTTTCAGGTTCCCAAGGTAAAACAATCAGGAATGAACAAACTCTATACAGAGGAGATTGAATATCATTTTTTCTCAGAAACATTCCCTTCTGTATCAGAGACCTGAGATAAGATTATGTGTAAAGTTAAAATGACAGATTTTTTTCTTTAAGACTTTCCTTTACATTTAAATCTAATTTTCAGAAAGATCAAAAGAATCAATAAAATTAAATGTTAAAATCAATTCTTAAATCAATTGGGGTAATATTCAACTTATCTGATGATAACTGTCTAAAAGCAAGTTGCATAGTCTCAGCTAGTTATCCTGTCTCCTTGAGCTGTAGACACTTTTAGAAAACATTCATTCTTGCTAAGAAAAAACATTAAATATAATAGAGTTGACTTTCTGAGGATATTAATTTCTGTTTGCTAAATGTAGAAGGAACCCAAGTGATCAAGGTTAGATGACACCCATATCTTTCAGAGGGAAAAATATTTCAATTTCTCTCTGTGTTCTTATATATTCACTACAAATTTGTATTTTTGTATCATAAATTATGTTTTAAGACTGTAAACCACAGTGACCTATCACAGTCTACTGACTGGAATCATATGTATGTTAGTATTATAATTAATTCCCTCATTATTCAGATAAAGCATAATTGTGTCAGAATCAGAGAGTCAAAAGGACTAAAACTCAAAAAAAAAAAAAATTCTAGTGATAAATCCAAACGTCTTTCATGAGGAAACACTTGCGTGACAGCCATTGTTTTCTTCACAAAGAATAATACACGTATCTATTTTTTTCATTTTGATTCATCAGAAACTTATGGTAGTGAGCAATTTAACCAAGCAGTGATGACTACTGAGGAGTGTGTGTTACAGGAACTGTGTTTTATTACAGAGAGTTTGCAAAAAAAAGCCTTTTGTTCAGGTAGTTACAGCCTCTATATTTTTAACAGTTTACTATCACATTTCTTCAAACAAACAAGATTTTATTATATAATTTTCTATTCTTTCATGTCCTTTTCCTTTTTTATGTTTTGCATCTTCATCTGCTGCTTTCTGATTGCTAGGGAAGGCAGACAAGATGCCCCATTGGGAACAGATGGCTTCCTGGAAATCTACCAACATGGACTACTCCTGGAATAGATTTCATCTGCAGGCCCCACATGGAGGTAATATATGATACCTACAAATAGATAGTCCTCCAAAGGCTTAGGAAGGGAAAAAATATATCCTGCTGGAGTTCTTAAGCCTGTTATGACCACAACTTGCCAACAGAAAGGGAGGCATCAAAATGAATCCTATATATAGCATTCAATTTTTGAAGTTAAAATTCTTTACTCCCATATCAGTCCCTATGATAGACACAGTTATGCTTAAAATGCATTGTTTCTGTTTCTTTCTAAAAGGGTTGTGTTTTACTTCTCAATGGTGGATTTAACACAAAATTTGAAATCAGCTATAACATTATCCTACTTTTAAAAAAAATAGTGTGAGATATATGATGATAAATGAAAAGAATGTTAAAATCTTCACAGGAGTAAGAATAAATAATAAATAATATAGGAACAAATATTTTGGACTACACTAAGTGTGAAGAGTTGTCTTTGTCAATGTTATGTCTTTCTCTTCTGTGTTCTGCACCTTTACTTTACTTTCTTTCATCATAGGCAGGACAGATAATATTTGTAACATTTTATAAAATACATCTTTGTTTTGTTTTGGTTTTCATCAATCTAAAATAAAATTGATGATAACCATATTTTATATCGCTGTTCTGTGTGTCTGGAAAATATTATTCTGAGGTTATGGATGGGACTATAAAACTGAGAGATCAGAGATATACTGTTTATGGTAAAAAAATACAAACTACAAATAGTAAAGTGACAACAGTACTCTGTATCCTCAGCATTGAAATAATGTGCAGTTTACTTATTGTTCCTATTCATAAAAAAAAAAAATAATATTAGGGAACTTCATTTTTCATTGGAAAAAAACAAAGTTCTGTCTTTTTTGCTTATGGATAAGTTAGTGAAAAGGAATCCTAAAAATTGAAATACTAGAACGCAAGTACTGGAAATAAAATACCAATGTTACTAAGTATATAGTAGTTTTCAACAATTCAGATATGTTGGTATTTTGAGGAGGAAAAGTGGCTTGACTGTTTTTTGCCCAAGTGGGTTCATGATAAGGTTATCAATGTTATGACCACTTTTGGAAATGTGAAGATGTTAATTTTTATTATAAAGAGAAGCTGTATGGAACTCTTGGAAATAAAATCACAAATTAGATGCATGCTAGCAGTAAAAGGAAAAAAAAAATAGACAGAAAGGTACAATCTTTTGATAGAGGTAGAAAAAGTGACATTTGCTTTCCTTAGGAGGATTGAGGAGAAATGGCAAAAATAGAATAGTATTAGTCCGAGTGTTTATATTATCTTTACAAGAAGCTAAAGAAACAGTTGTTTAGACTATAAAGGGGAGTAAGTATAGAAATATCATGTAAGGAAAGGAATATTCTTCAATTTTTGAGTCAATCTTAGGACATTTTTACCTACCCATTATTTGTTTAAAACTCATTTTGGTTTTGAGATAAGAAGCCAGTCAATTAAGGGGGAAGATGCCAAACTCTGCATGTAAGCTACATGCACAAAACCATGCCATGACTAGTGTGCATGTTGCTTTGGCCTCTTGTCTTTGGCTGGGTGTCATGGCCATGGGTGAATTTTTCTGAGACTGTCATGATGCAAAGTGCAGAAGAGCAATGGATTTACAGTGACTGAACCAATAAATACTGTTGCAGATTAACCAAGTCCCAGGAACTGTGTATAAAATTTTCTTTCTTGACCCCAGTGAATGGTTTATTCCACCCTGAAACAGCTACACAGTTCTGTAATATTGCTATTCTCCTGCTCCAGGACTTGATGTGACCACCACAGCTTGGTCACATGAGCTTCTAGAGCAAGACAAAAGCAGCAGCAAAGTATCCAGAAGTATGTGACAGTCAATGGGCTTATTTCCCATAAGCAGCCTTGCATCAAGCACTTTCCCCCATCATGTAGGCAGAATACTCTGCCTTGGAGCACATGCTATGGCATAACTGTGTATAGCCACCACACATAACTGTTTAACATGTGACTGGAGGCCCATCATCTTTGTAAGATCTGATGGATGACTCTTTCATACCAGGGTGTCCTGGTTTTGAAGAAGTAAACAGAAAAGCGTATCAATAAGATTTTATATGAGCAAAGATACTTGTCTGGAGTACTTCTCATCCTTATGTAGCTGACTAGCAGAGATCAGATGAACTGCACTCCAAGAGTCGCAAATGACTGGAAACAATGTTCATTAACTTCAGTCTGACTCTGAATTGTGCCATAGTATTATCATTATCATTTACATTCTTGTACCATGTACCTTCTGGCATCCCACTTATCCTACATATGTACAAGTAGAGTCTTTACAATCTTAGAATATGTTAATGGACACTACAGTTCATAACTGAGAAGAAAATTAAGGAATTCCCAGTTAGATCTGGTCACTATGAGCCATGTAGAGCAGTTACAGATCACTAACAGCTCTTGATCAGTCAAGACTGTTGCTGCAGAAATGAGGGAAGGGCCTGAAGGAAGTTGTTGAAGTGTTTTTTCAAACATGCTGGGGCAGGAGGTGAAGGAATGACTTTTCCATTGATCTCAGGGTGTAAAAAAAGAAAATCTGTAAATTGGGTTCCTCTTCTATGTACCTCAGAGGAATGTGTAGAGTGCACTAATAAGTTGACTAAAAGATCTGACACTGTCTTGTGAATGTTTTGTTGACAAAATGTACCAGAGTAGAATGTAAAGAAATATATAATAAGGAGCAGAGGTACAATTTCCTAGAGATCATTGCATTAGTTTGTTCCATAAAACCACCATCAAAGACATTAGAGATCACCCATTAAGAGAAGGGCTGTTCATGTTTTCAGAGAGTTCTTCCACTGTCTTTTCCAATAATGGTAAGGTCTGCGGATGGAATGTGCAAGTAATTTTCCACAGATAGATAGCTTTCTCCACAAGAACTGTATCAGCTGAGGCTTTTGCCAGAGAAATGCTCTCTTGATCAGTCATGACTTTCAGCTCTTTTGACCTCGTCTGTGTGTGAGTCACCAGTCTAGAGGTAAAAAGCTCTTCCTAGCAATTAATTTCTCCAACAAGATTATATTCTTGAAACTGAAGCAAGACTATGTTGCTGCATTTCCCAGTCTCTTAACAATCTCTGTCAGGAAAAGTAGATTGATGTTGTTCCATTTCCTTTTATTATAACTTTTAACATGGGAGGAAGTGGAATCTTTGCTCTTAACTCTTGGCGGGCAATCATAGCTATAGGAGCAACACAGCCTTGAATACAGTAATTAAAATTCAATGCAATTATTACGGTTAAAGCACATTAATTTGGGTATGTTAAACTACTAAGTATATGAGGGATATACTCTTTTAATTGGCAATAACAAGGACTTCATCTTTAGCAGTGTCACAGATACTGTTGAGCAGAAACTGTGGATTAAATAAATTGTTAATAAACAGGATTATGTAGTAATTTTGTCACTGACAGATAATCTGTCTTGATAATGCAGGGTTTCTCATATTTTCCAAAGTTTTTTCACTTCCAATCTAGGTTACAAATTCTGCTATCTAGGAACTCCAAGTTGTTAGATCTGAGTCCAAGCAGTTGTCTGTTAAGGAAGAGCTAGAGACAAAATTAATCAGGAGATTTTAAAGGTTTTCCTGGGCTTCAACTTTTTTGGGTCATAGCTTGTAAATTCCAGATCAATTATGAAACTTCTATAGTTTTGACATTTCAGCTCAGATTTGCCTAAAGCATTAGTCTTAGATTCATGTTGGTTAGATGCAAGAAGAGTTTTTGTTTTCTAATAACACACTGTTCAGGCTTTGAAAGGTATGCATTTAATCTGCAGTATTTCTTTGTATTCCTCTGTATTCACTATGGAAAATACCTGAGGTATTACAATTGCTGCAATAACACTCCAGCATACATGTATAGTTGTTT
Source organism: Antrostomus carolinensis (assembly GCF_000700745.2). Taxonomy (NCBI): domain Eukaryota; kingdom Metazoa; phylum Chordata; class Aves; order Caprimulgiformes; family Caprimulgidae; genus Antrostomus; species Antrostomus carolinensis. The sequence continues at coordinate 77,254 of NW_010315493.1, forward strand.
AGAGCATTTGAAAGTTTTTAGTGGCCACTGTAAGGCATTCTAATAGAAAAACAAATGCAATGTCTAATTAATCATTCATTATTGATGGAATAATTAACAAATAAGTCAACAGAAAAAACATCAAGCTTCTTAAAATCTGGTTACCTTCATTTACATGGTAGATTTAATCTATTCTTCATCTATCATTGTAGATATTTATTGACAGTTACTGCCTTCACCTTTAAATGGATATTATTGTCTGAAACAATTTGTTGTGAGTGTTACTGTGTAAAATTTAGAAATGAGCATGCATAAAGCTAATTGAACATGTGTTCAGTAGTCAGACTGGTAAAATAGTTCAGTACCTTTAAGGAAAGAAACAAGAAATGCAAATTGCTTTTGTTTTCCACAGAATCATTCAAATTAGGATTAACATGATCTATTGGGTTAGTTTACTTGGTGAGATTATTCCAACAATTAATTTCAAGTACGGATTTGAATGAACCAAGTGAAGCCACATTGTCCTCCACATACTCTCCAGATGCACAGCATGCTTCCAGCAACTCATACAGTCAATGGCTCATTCCCTGATTCCCAGTGAATCACTCTAGTCTCCCCTGGCATGGAAGTATTTTTATTTCATGACAAAATGTAGTTTTTCCATATCAGATAATAGATAGAAATGTGGTCACAGACAGGCAGAGTACATTCATATTGGTATATCTGCACACCAGAACATACAACTGACCATTTGTCTCACATAACTCAAAATTTCTTCAGTTTATTAAATTTTGTTAAATAAAGTGATATTTCCGTCACATGATGAGAGGCAGGCTATGTTATGCACTTGAATTACTCTGTAAGAGTCTATCCTAAAGTGCAGCACTGCAGGGTTACCTCATCATTTTATAGCCAATTAATCTTTGCTGTTAGAATAACCTTTTTCAAATTTCATCCAAGATTTGCCTTTTTCCATTTCCATTATAAGTGTTATTCTCTTTGGATATTCTTAGTATTTAGAATTCTCTTCAGTGTCTCCTCCTCAAATATGTATGGTGAGCTATCAAATAACATTTTAGTCACTCTGCAACCGAGCAACTATATTCCACTTATAAGAGCTTTCCATCTGAAATAACAGTTTCATCTGCACAGCTGTTTGTACTTTTCCTCTTTGATCTTCCTTTGTTTGTTTACAGCTTTCTTATATTTTAGAGCCCATATTATACGCTCCTTACTGCTCTAGAGAAAAAAAAAAATCTTCAATTTCTATTGCTCATTATTTAAATTATGTTGAGTTATTTTGGTGCAAGATGTATTAACATAAATATCCCAATTTAATTTACCATCTTACAGATCTATAGGTCTACAGATTAACTATTTAAATAGCTAAGCTAAATTCAATTAGGCAATGGGACTCTACACTTAGAAGAAAGCTGAGTAAAAGAGAAAGGAGTAAAATCACCTAGGGATTTTATGCTAAATCATTCTTACACGTAGTCATTCCTATATATGCTCTGCTCTCTTGTCAAATTGAGAGAGTATTCAAGAAATTTAATCCTGGGATAAAATACAATGTGTAGGCTTTTTTGTTCTGTCAGTAGTCCACAAGAAGTTGATACAAGTCACAACCAAAAAATGAATTTCTAAATGTCCTGAAACAAGATTATTTCGAGAATTTACAAACAAATTCATGGTTATTGCAAAGGACAGTTGAAATTAGCATGTACTTTGTTTCTAATACAATGTCCACACAATCCTCCTTCTCAGTCCTGCATGAAATATTTCTTTATAGTAGCTATAAATGCAACATTTCCATATATCTTCTTTCTGATCTAATCTATAGACCACACTCTTCTGCTATTTCAGTTTCAATTTTTTCCCTAAGATTTCAAATAAAAACACCCCTTATAAATTGTCAATTTTGAAAGAAGTTACCACCATTTATTAAATAAGATTTTAAAATAATAATGAGCAAATTTGTATTACAACAATTTTTAAAATTTAAAGCTATTCATAGTACCAAAAGATGAAGTTTTTATAGATATTACATAGTTTTGTTCTCAGTCTTATATAAGTAGATGCATTGTAACTTCATTTGTCTCTTTATAGCAATTGTCAACAAGAACTCATTAGCAGTCTTCATCTACAGGAAGTTAAACAAGGTTGGATGAATGAAATAATATTTTTCATGAAAATGTATCATCTATTTATCTATCTACAAACATCATTCATTGTTTTATAAACAATACAAATGTTTCAAAAGTTCATTTGGGATCCCGAAATATAGTAAACAAATGATTTCTGAAAAAGGAATGTGTCAAAAAGAAAATGGGGCTGTAAACTATTGGAACAAAAACTAAAAAAAAAAAAAAAAGATTTCTTCTAAAAAAGAGAAGAAACAAATTTATTGCAGGTAAGTTGAAATTCTTTATCTTTCTTTTCTGGATCAAAATATAATCAGTTCTTATTGTCTGAGAAATAATCTTTTTTCTGGTTTTATATTTATGATTAGAGGCAGGCCTGGCCAAAAAAAACCCAAACCATAAAAAATGTAAAAAATAAGAACTTAAAAAATCAAAGTGAAATTAAATCATAGAATCATA
>NW_010315494.1:0-38119 GCF_000700745.2 Antrostomus carolinensis
CTGGGAACAGGCCGGGCTTGGTCAGGAGGGGCATGAGGTGTAACATTGGGTGTCATTCACTTGCATATTTTGTTACTGTTATAATTATCTTTACTATTTTAATATTAGTATTATTTTAAGTTTTCTCTCTATTATTAAACTGTTCTTATCTCAACCTACAAGCCTCCTTTTCCTTGCCCCCCCAATCCTCTCCCCTATCCCCTGGGGGTGGGGGGGGAAGTGGGTGAACGGCTGTGTTGGCTGTTAGTCAAGGGCTAGCCAAGTGAAACTATCACATCCCTCCCTGGAAGTGTTCAAGGCCAGGCTGGATGAGGCTTTGAGCAACCTGGTCTAGTGGAAAGAGTCCCTGCCTATGACAGGGGAGTTGGAAGTAGATGATCTTTAAGGTCCCTTCTAACTCAAACTATTTTATGATTCTATGAGGTACCAAAGGAAAATATATGTCTACAATGGGAAAGCCTATGGCTCTGCACAGTTACATGCAAAAGTTTCCCTCTTTTTTTTTTTCTTTTTTTTTAAACATTCTAAAATACAGCTTTATTATCTTTCTAGTCTGAAGCCTAATTAGATTCACACAGACACTGAATGTTTTATGAGACCATTTCCTTGGCCACAGAAAGGTATGTGGGGTGAAAATAAAGTATGGTGTTAATTATGGCCTTTAGATATGGATCAAGCAGTGCAGTCAGCACAGGTCTTTTCTGTTCAAATGTTCCAGATTCTGAAGCCTTAGTGACAGTTTGGATGTTAGTTTTTCTGTTAATGTAATCAGAACTATCTTTTCTTTGGGTTTCAAGTTTACCCTTCATTTTTCCAAGAAAAAAATTTAATGTCTATAATTACATTAACTTTAGAGTTTGCATGACCGACTAGTATAAATACATGTATGAGTCTGTATACTACACTTACAAAATTTTATAGAGTGGAGGGTAATAAAAACAAGAATGAATTAGAGAATTTGTGAATTAGAGACATTGACATTTGTTATGAATTGGCCTTCATGTGTGCGTAGCTTACAATAAATAACTTAGCTGCAAATTCTTTAAGTGATATTTAGGCAACTTTTTTCACACGTTGACTGGTAGCATAAAAACTGCGTTCTGTGGGGATATATGAAGTCTTGTAATAGGCTTTAATGTTCTTAGGCTTGGATGCATTTATTATATGGTATGTATATACCACAGGTCTTTCTCAGATTGGCTTATTTCTACAATAAAATCTTTCCACATGCCAGCAAATAACTTACATTCTCTGCATTGATTTATAAGCCTTCACAACTCTCCTACTTTTCTAGATATTTCATGAATTTCCTCTTTTCTCCTGAATAAGCAAACTCTGTAAATGCTACACTCCATTCATTTTCTACTAGCTTGTGGCAGAATTGTAACGACAGCTGCAACCAATATGGAAAAATAGTTTCCATTATAAGTCCTTAGAGTTAAATGGCCATTTCCTGACAAGATACCCTCTTCTTAAACTGACTGCCATTTTGGTTACTTACTGGCAGATTTTATTTTCCTTGAAGATAAGAAAGAGAAAAAGAGCTCAAAAAATTGACTCAGCTGGTTTTTGACATAGTTAAAGCTACCAATCTGATCGGCCATTTTTCTCAGATGTAGAATGAAAGTTTTATTGCTGATGTCTGCATTAGAAAATAATGAGGTACCATAGGAGCATAAGCCTAAAGTATTTTCCACACCAGACACATTTCAGCGGTTTTACTCTGGACTAGTGATAGTCAGGTCCTCCAAACTGAACACTCCTTAATGTTTGATACATTGCATAAGCTTCTTGATTGTATCTTCTGGTTCAGCTTCATTGAAGTGAAATTCAGTCCTTGTACTATAAGGCTACACTGTGATGACAACTAAAACAAGAGAAGTGGTGACAACCAGGAGGTTTCCTTCAGTGATGCATCTCTCACCCAAACTAAAACACAAATGTAGGTACACTGTTCCTTTCCCCATGTAAGTTAACAGCACCTTCTACCTGGTATATTTGAAAAATCTGTACAACTGCATAAAAGCAACACTATACATCATGAGTTAATTTGAAGACTAGGTGGCTAAATTAATTTTTTTTTGGGAAAAGAAGAGCCAGTTGTAGTTCAACCTGTCAGTTCTGTTTTGTGTGATGTTTTCTGTACGGCAGTGAGGGGGTGTAGGTGTGGTACTAAGCTGGCTTTTTGCCTTCATTGGCTTCCATTTTATTTTGTTTTCCTCTATTGAATTTTGATCATGTTATCATCCCTGTTCTCACCACTTTACCATGTCCTTTTCTCCCCTGCTGCAGAGAAGTGTCAGTGAGGTTTTGGGAATATTAACAGGGCTGCTGTAACACACAAGGAGTGAGAAACAAAGCTAAGGAGACGACTGATTTCTATTCCCAGGTGAAGATATTGAATCTGGTTTCTTCTCAAATGGAACTGGCATTTACTGGAGAGTTAGCTAAACTCTTCCCTTCCCTGTTCTCCTAGGAGCAGCATCCATTTCAACAGCACAAGCCCACATGAAGAATATCAATGTCTTGAACAACATCCTGGAAAAATCTTAAAAAACACACTACTGTTTTTAAAATTAATTTTAAGAATTTAAAAGAACATTAGTAGTGACTCCCAAATGGTGTGAAATTATATACTTGCCTTTTCTGGGACAGTAGAGCTGGAAGGAGAAATGAGAGTATTAAGTCAAGTTGTATATAGCAGTCCTGCAGTAGTAAATAAAACAACAGCATAAAAATACCTGGGTTTATTTCAGTACAGTGACTGAAAGCAAGAACAACTTCTATTTCTTACATTAGTAAGCTCAATTTACCAGCACTTTTTGATGATTACATGCTGATTTAGCCTATGGTCTTGGACAGGCAGTCAGTGGGATAGATAGCTGAAAGCGTGAAAAACAGATCTCCTGGACCAGTGGACACACGGGAATAATTTGCCACTGAACACCTTTGTACTGTTTCACTTGATACTAGAACTGCTCAAGTGTCACTTAACAAATGCTGCCTTTATACATGTTTGTAGGACATATAAAGAGGGTTTGCATCATTTCAGTGCTGGGAAAGCCTGATATGTGAAATCAACCTGCAGTTCACACCTTTGGCTTTAATAGTATATTACATAATTCTTCAGTTACCATGTGCCACATATAACTCTAAAGAACTTCCTTAATGCAGTAAATCCTATAGTGCGTGCTCCAGTACTTGTATCAGTTACTCCTATATATTCCATGATTGAGTCATCACTTCCAAATCTGAATCTCTAACATAATCTTTTTCTGGTGGGTTTGGATGTTCAGTTTCATCACAATATTCCTTGAGAAAAAAAATAATAGTAGGATAATAGTGTGGAGGCTTTGAGTACCACATATATTCAACAACATACATATATAATTGAAATGCTTTGTCACAAATTAGAGGTTCTCTACATTGAGTTTCAAGCACAGATATGATTCATTGTCTTACATAATTTCAAATAATGTAGATAAGCCTATACTTAAGGAAATGTTTCAGTGGTCTTTGGAGAACATGAGAGGAGAAATTCTGGGTCTGTGAAGCTTTTCAATTATGTATTTGAACCTGTGCTATTTGTGATATGCAGCTTGGTGCACCACTGTCTTGTCCATTTACATTGAGTGCTATATGTCTGATACCAGGTGGATAAATAAATGATTCCTGATTTCATCATGCAACAAAGCTGATGAGGTCTGTAAGTAGTCTGAGTTTCACCTGCCTTTAGTTTGTGAGGAGAAACATTGGACGCCACAGAATGCGTGGAGGAATAGTGATTGCAAACATTGCATCTATGTTAGCAGTACAAAAGGAGCAAGTGTTGAACAAAACAGTTAATGGTAGATATTTTATATGCGTACTGTATACACTTGGGTGAATTTAATTTCATTTTACTCCAGTCTGTTTCCAGGGACTGATGTCTATTAACAGACAGAGAGCATTTAAGTGCACTCATGGAACACATCTTCTGGTTTAATTTCATCAGAAAGTAACCCAGGTTGTGATCTCTGAGCCCATGCTAATTTATATGTGCAATAACAAGCAGTAAGGAGGATTATCAGGAGAGCTGAGTGAAAACTACAGTTCTGATTAAAACTAAAGTGCTAATATAGACAACAATATAATACTGAGTAAGAGTATGTACTGCTTTTAGAATCAACTGAATTACATACAGCACGGATTTAGCCTAAGGGTCTCAGCAACTGGTGTTGGTTACTCTCAATACTGTTAGGCAGGCTGTGCATACCCATTTCTCACTACCCCCAATAAAAGCCAATGTGAGTACTCTATAATCAGATAGGATTAGGAATCACAACACTAATTTTGGGCACATTTTAACTTTTTCATCCCTGATTCCAAAATAATAGCTAATACAACCTTTTTGCCTTTTATTTTACTCTGTCATTACTTTTAGCCCACTGCTTGTTCCTTAAAAAAACCTGATTTTAAACTGCCAAACTCTTTCAGTGTTCTGGATTTTATTTTTTTCAATAAATGAATTAGTTAATTCCTCTGACAATCTAAATGCAAGAAAAGATTTTAATACAAAATTTTAGTGTCCATAATATTGTCTTCTGCTGGAGATTATCATGCACACATTTACCAAAGAGTAGCACACTGAACTATTAACTAGCCTCCCTTATGAAAGGAGGGCTTTGTGAATTCTTTTGTTCCTAACTGCAGGTGCTTCTAGCTCTGAAAAGATCCTGTGATCTGATAGCTGTTTTTCACCTTGTGTGATCATGGGCAGCCTGCACAACACAACAAAGGTAGAAGATTGTTGCCTTCCCCAGGGTTGCTTAAAGTTACAGTCCTGATCTCTTGACCTTTAATTTCAACAAGTTTGATTGCTCAAGGAACCCTGGTGTGCATACTTGGAGCTAGTATAGCATTTTGCTGTTCATTTTACTCTAATTGCTTTAACACTGACATAGTTTTAGAAGAGCAATAGTTTCTGGGGATGTCTTGCATATCATGGAGTTAAGGAATAAAGAGCAACTGCCAGCACAAAATACCCCCCAGACTCACACTAAGCCATGGGCTACAAAAATATTCTGTTATGGATATTATAAATGCTGATGTGTCTCAGAACAATAGCGCAAATGTCAGAGCCTGTTTGTGTTATACTTCCCCAGTAGGGCGCTGTGCAATGATAAGATGCAAGCAAAGGGCAGTAGGGCTCAGAGAAGAGATCCCAAAATAGAGGTTAGGAATAAATTATAAAAATAAATGACTTTTTTCTTTGTTTTAGCTTAGCAGATGAATAAGAGAATAAGAATGGTAACAAACGACAGATCCAAATAAAGTTTCACTTACCAAACTTTGTTGGTTTTCTTCTTTTTTTATTTTTCTTTCTTTTTGTTTTCCAAGTAAAGTAAATGACAAACCTCCCAGTTCAAGGTTCAACAATACATGTTTTTCAATCCAAAATATTTTTTCTGACTTGTTATAAAGAAATAGCAACAAGAGACTGAGAACAATCCAGTCTATATCACCTCATAACAAGGTGGTCAGTGTATTCTTCTGTAGGTAGAGTTCAGTACCCCAGGGAAAACAAGGAAATGAGCTTAGATGTTCAAGGAATGAAATTTGGATGATTGCAGTGATCGCTGGGCTCCTGAGTAAAAGAAGAAAGGCTTTATTTCCTCTTCTGAACCTCTGAACTGAGATCTTAACTTTGCTGTGAAAACAGAAGGTAAAATGTTCTGAAAATGACAAACTACTTTTCAAAATATTTTGTAAACATTTTGCTGATAATTTTTAATATATTATAAATGCAGATTTTAGCCAGGAAATGATTCACCAAGTGAAAAAGTTTCCAGTAAGGAATCCTTAGGGTACATCTGGTGAGGCCCCAGCTGGAGTATTGTGTCCAGTTCTGGGCTCCTCAGTGCAGGAAGGACACAGAACACCTGAAGCGTGTCCAGAGAGGGGCAACTAAGATGATTAAAAGACTGGTGCATATTTCATATGAGGAAAGGTTGTGGGAGCTGGGCCTGTTCAGCCTGGAGAAAAGACGACTCAGAAGGGATCTTATTAATGTGTATAAATATCTGAAGGGAGAGTGTCTAGAGGATGGGGCTAGACTCTTCTCATTGCCACTCAACAATAGGACAAGAGGCAACGGGCATAAACTGCAGCATAGGAAGTTCCACCTGAACATAAGGAAGAACTTCTTTCCTGTGAGGGTGACTGAGCACTGGAACAGGTTGCCCAGAGAGGTTGTGGAATCTCTTTCCACTTTCCCTGGAGATATTAAAAAACCATCTGGACAAAATCCTGGTTTGTGTGCTCTAGGAGTCCCTGCTTGAGCAGGGTGGTTGGACTAGATGACCTTCAGAGGTCCCTTCCAACCAACCTCAACCATTCTGTGATTCTCTGATCTCAGTGTCTGCCCACTGGAAGGATTGGTAACTCACCAAAGGATCAGCAGAAAGTACCTGATGACTTACAGGATCAGAAGGACAAACTAGCTGCAGTGAACAGCAGTACTGAACTCAGAGAAAGATTTTTCTTAAATTGGACTACTGGCAACAGTGGAATAAAAAAATAAATTTAATCTAGATTAGTGACTGTGAAACATTCCTAGACTATGATGTTGCAAAATGCAGCAGAGTTACAAAGAGAAATAGAATGAAACATAATAAATGGTACAAATAAGTAAAAAAGGCTACAATTATTTATATTTTTAAAAACAATTTGAACCAAAGAATCGTAGCTGGAAACAATCGTGAGATTCACTTCAGAATAGTGTTAATTCAGACTAAAGGATTTCATAGAATGTTGTGAGTTGGAAAGGACCCACAAGGATCATCAAATCCAACTCTTGTCCTAGCATAGGACAGTCACAAGATTCAGACCATGGTTCTGAGGGCATATGTCGTCCAAATGCTTTTTGAATATTGTCAGGCTTGGTGCCATGACTATCTCCCTGGGGAGCCTGTTCCAGTGCTTCAGCACCCTCTGGGTGAAGAACCTTTTCCTAATGTCCAATCTAAACCTCTCCTGGCTCATCTTCCTGCCATTTTCCCTGGTACTATCATTGGTCACTGGAGAGAGAAGAGATCAGTGCCTGCCCCTCCTCTTCCCTTTGTGAGGAAGTTCTAGACTGGGATGACATCTCCTCTCAGTCTCCTCTTCTACAGGCGAAACAAACCAAGTGACTTCAGCCTCTCCTCATAAGGCTTCCTCTCTAAACTCTTCACTAATTTTATGCAGACACACCCACGAAGACATTGAGATTAATGTGTTTCAGCTGCCCCATTAAACTTCCCTACATAATGTGGTCCTTCTTGTACAAACCTTGAGAACCACTCAACTCTTCAAGATAATACCAGTTGTTCAAATCATCACAGCTTCCCTCTGAAGGGCTAATTAGTCTAGAGGGAGCTTGTGCTTCTGCATACCATCTTGTGTTATACTATACAGTGTAGTTTGGCTGCTTTCTTCATAGGTGCTATGATTTAAAGCACTCAGCTATTAAAGTAGCAAGCAATGTTAATAGTAATTATTTTTGCAATAATTTACTAAGAGCAAACAATGGAAATCTTGATGAAGCTATACTACCTGTCTGCATCCTCCCTCTCTCCCTGGTAGATTTCCAGTCATGAAGTCTTTCACGCATTCTAATAGAGTAAGGAGGTTGCACTTTGTGTTTGATTTCTTTCATAGGTTCTTATGTAGGTTCTCTTTTTTGTCTCTACTCTTTTTTTTTTTTCCTTTTTCTTCTTTATTTTATTTATTTTATTTTTTTTTAAGTAACTTTTCTGTTTCAGTTTTGGCATCCCATGAAGGCTACCCTAAACAGGCTTGGATTAACACAGGTGTTAATCCAAGCTTCTAAGTAAAAATTAAGACTCTAGTCTTCATGGTTATGAGACAAAACTTAAAAACATCACTTGAATGCAACCAAAACAACTCAAAGCCAGGTGCAAAGGAAAAAGCACAACTTTCATGGTCAAGTGTGAGAAAAATCTGATTGGGTTATCTGTCTTATTTATGTCTCAATGAGGCAAGATGTCAAATAACTATCTATGCACACAGCACACAGATTCATTTTTGCAGGTGTTTACTCAGTCCTTTGTGTTTCTCAGGTGGATCCACATTTGTAAAGTAAGCAAAGTTCAACAGGTTTGTGAATGTTAATTGAATCAGACTACTCACAGTTGTCTTTCACATCACACAAAATGAAAACTTGTGTTTATTGTGAAGAAATGCAGTTTCTACTGAGTTAAAAAAAAATAATGAAAACCACCAGGTGTTGAGTTTGTGCTTTGATCAATTTATTTTTTATTTATTTTGTATTTCCAGCAGTCGCCGGAAACAGAATGATTTGTCCTGCAGTGGTAAATCAGTCTGTATCTATTATTATTCTCATTATATTATCATTTCAATGTAGAACTAACACTTTAAATCTTATCCACAATCCAGTTGCCAGCACACTGGGATGCAAGCAACCCAATGTGGAAGAAATATCAAGCTTTCTTGTGCAGTTGGAAGTTCCCCACTTGATCTTTATGTCATATATATAAACTGGGACACTTGCTCAGATGTTACGCAGTTCTATTAGTCGTTTCAATGTGAATTAGTTACATCTGACTGCTGAACAATATCAGCTATCTTCATTTCGTTTTCATCACAAATCTTATTGCCTGGTGATCTTAATTCTGAATTTCTAGCACAGATTTAAAATCCCATTTAAAATCCCATTAAAATCTAATCCATGTTAGAAGGAATTTTTAGTCAGCTCACAGTGGAAAATAGACAAATGCCAGCAGTACCTACATCCACGACTCTTATTTGTTATAACCAAGGACAAAAGGGTTTTCATCTTCTGCGACATTATTTTCCTATCATTTTCCTATTAATTAAAAAACTAAATTAAAAAATAAATTGCAACAGTGTTCTTATTATTTTCCAGTGACTCTCTATTACTCTGCCTGGTTCTATCAATGAAGATGAACTGACTTGTGAGAGTCTGACTGTCTCAGAAAAAATAAACTAAGTCACCCCTGTGTTATTTAATAAAGACCAAATCAATGTCAGAATAACTTTTGAGAATGATTGCTTAAAAATAATGTTCATTTTAGCAATAGATTTTCCAGTACTGAGCTGAAGAACAGTCATTTGTGGTAAGAAAAGTTTGTGTCAAGAAATTTATATTTTTACTGTAGCAGCTGAGCTACCATCCAAAAGTTCCTGTCATTGTACAAACATAAATATTTGGCAATTCTTATCCCAGAGAGCTCTGATCCTGTGATAGGCCACTGGAACACGCTGCCCAGGGAGGTTGTGGAGTCTTCTTCTCTGGAGACATTCAAAACCCACCTGGATGCATTGCTGTGTGACCTACTGTAAGTGATCCTGCTTTGGCAGAGGGGTTGGACTAGATGATCTTTCAAGGTCCTTTCCAATCCCTGACATTCTGTGATTTTGTGATTCCTCTAGCACAAAACTTATCATTTGATCATTGGCAACTTGCTGTGACTTCACCTCTCTTGAAAAATGCCCACAATAATATCTAAGAAAAGTAAATATGTGTTATGGGAAATGAAGACAAGTGAGAGGCTTCTGTGATTACTTTTTTCTGTGAAGTTCAAAAGTATTGTATATAAGTTTTAAGAAAAAAAAAAGTATCTTTATTGCCTCAAAAAGAATACTAAAATATTATAAAAATTGTTATAATGTTATCCAAAAAATAAATATTTTAATTTATTTAAAAATAAGAAATATGTTAAAGTTCCAAACTGCAATATGATTTCAAAATCTTTTTTTTAATCGTTCCTCATCTTTAAAAGTAATTTTCAAATAATATTTGTGTAACTGACCTTTATTTAGAAATCAAAACATTTAATCAAATCATTTCCAAAGCTCTACTTAGCACTCATCTTAGTCACAAGAACTTGTCTCAGCTGAGATATGATATTAACTTTCACTCTGAAACCAGCACTTTTCAATGTGAATAAGCACATCATGAATCTGATTACTGCTTAGTAAGAAATCCTCTGAAAATGTAAGTGCTTGTGATTGATCCAATTGATCCATGACCCTTAATTTTCATAAGAGCATAACATTCTTTGTCAGCTTCTCTATATAACTACAAAACAAGCAAAACATTTTTATTTATCTGTACACTTTATTTACCTTTGCTATTAAACATTGATACCAGCAAGGCCTTCACATCCAGGCGAATGGCCTGGAGACTATATATTTGACTGATATATAGTTTCTTGGATTAAATCATCCAGTAGTGAGGCATTCTCAGAATTTCTCAATAAGTTTCCCACCTCAACCTCCCTCAGTTCCTCATTTTCCGTTCCCTGGTCAGGAGGATAGGAACAAAAATTCATGTGCATCCCAGTAGAAAGCATAGGATTCCTTATTTTGCTTACACCTGTATAATTTTAGTGACCTCCAATTAGATTGTAGAGCAGTGAGAGTAATTTCTGACCCTAGATACTATAAGTGAAAAAAGCTTCTTAGTTCTTCTCATTCATCCTCCTGTCACAACTACTTATGTCCACTATAAAGTTAAATACATCAAGCAACAGTAATTTTCCATATGCTTGGGGAAAATGAACGCAATAGTTAAAGGCTCTCATTGTTCAGAAGATTTTAATTTCAATATAGAATCTCACCTTTTATAACTACAAACGCTTTTGTTGTACTTAAGCATCCACCCTTTACTTGATATTTGTGCAGGCCAAATAATGTAGACTGCAAGTGTATCTTTTTACCCTCCTGACAATTTTTCAGTAAATTCTATAGAAAAATTTCATTTTGTCTCCCTTCAACCATTTGGATTGTTCTTTTCTAAACACTTATTTCATTAAAAACTCACCAGTTCCAAAGTATTTTAAATATATATTTATTTCCATTTGTTAAAATTCAGATATATATTTATCATATCAAATGATGATGTTGAAATATTTACTTTAAAAATTGTCCTCAGTGAAACAGTGAAAGTGCTGAAAACAAAAATTTTCCGTTTCTGTTTTGGCATCCCATGAAAGCTCCCCTAACAATCAGTATGGCTTCTATTTTTTCTAATTTCTCTTCAGATATTTTCCTAGCTCATATCTTTTGAGTCTCAGCTGAAGATTCTTACATGACCCGAGTTTTCAAACCCTGAGCTAAGCAATGCATTAGCTGACTGCAGTCTCTTGTTAATTTTAGAAGTCTGGCATTTTACAGCACGGTGAAGATGCTCATGACATGTCTTTCTGTGAATGAGTAGCACCAGGGCCTGTGACAGAGGACAAAAGAGCTAGGTGCTTAATGCATCTGCCCTTCTGAGGCTCTCTGTAGGTGGCCAGACATTCCGATTACATTTGTTGTCTGATTTTTCTTGCTCCTATAATACTCTGTACAGTATAATGTTTCAAATCAAGTGTTCAGTATTTGAGAGTGTTGAATCACAACACCATAGGGTTATTAAACACAGATCTTAATGTCAGAAGGGATCACTTTGGTAATTTAGTTTGACTTATCACAGGACTAAAGTTAAAGGATTTCCAGGAAAATTTCTTTGCTGAAGCTACAGACCTTCTCCCAAAATGCTTATTAAATGCTCTTGACAAAAGCATAACCTAATGTTGAAAAAAATATGCAGCAAATTGCAATAATTTCTGGTAATATGAACTATGGGCCTTTTTTTTTGTCATATTGTTCTCCCTGCCTGGTTGTTTGGCATTCTGTTCCTACCTTTGCTTCATGAAATCTTTAGCCAAGGCCATGGTCCTATTTAAATAATCACTTTCTATTTACTTTGACATTTTTGAAATCAGAATTCAGACTCTGAAATGAAGGTCCTGTCTTATGTCCTTTTTCTTAATTCTTAGCTTGTCCTTTATTTAGCTGCAGGCTAGAACATGCATAGAATTGCTTCACAGAGAAATAAGGGTTAGTGAGGTCCTGGCAAAACCTGACCACAGTTAGATTTCCATTTCACAGCTCTGCCTTTCAGGTATAATTCCAAACATCACTTGTGTGACTTATACATAGTATACATAAGTGATGTATATACTTAATGAATGGACAGATTTGATACTCTAACATAAACCTTACTATGTACTTGACCATAGTAAAGTATTTACTACAGGACTATCGTAAAGTATTTCTTTATCTTCATACTTCTTTCAAGATCTGCACTTCTAGAGAGAGACATATATAAGTTTTAGTTCCAAGGAGATAGCTGTGTTTGTCCTCAAACTCTTTTTCTGAATTGTCTTGCAAACAGCAGACAGAATAGAAAACAAGATGAGTAGGTGATGGTCTGTCAGTGACAGCTATCAGACTTTTCCAAGCCAGTAATAACTAGAAACAGCCAAAAGCATAGAAGGGAAAAATAGCTTTCAGGTAGTTCATTCCCAAGCTTTAAAAACTGGCAGGTACCTTAGCTTTTACTTTGTTTTCAAACAAGTTCTCATACACATTAAACTTAACCTGTATTACTGAAGGCCTGTTACTGATTGAAGTCCTTGAATGTATGTAAGTTCAATAGGATGTCCTGTGATTTAAAGAATAAAGCAAAAATGACACTATAAAAATTATTTCAATTCTGTCCCTCTCAGATATTAATGTAAAGGGGATTCTTGAGCTAGCACCTTATCATTTGGGTTAGTGTTTATAAGGATATTTGCTTCCAACATTTTCAGAATAGTATAAGGCACAGTGGGCCCCGTCAACATAAACGTGTCAGTAAAACGGATTGTCTGCAAGGTCTGAGAGACTAAAATTTATGAAATGACTTGGAGATCAACATGGTAAAGGAGACCACACACTGAGAATTATCTTTATATGATGTATAATTTGTACTTTGTGTTAAGTTTTTGGATGGCGAATAAGTAAGGCTACTTCAGTCTTTAAGACTTGAGTTAAACTGGAACACCATAGGAAATTTTCATTTGACTGGTTGTATTTGTACAGAAATCTTACTGATAACAACTTGTAGTAACTCTTTCCATCTTCTAAGCACTATTCTTCTCCTGTTTGTTAGCTTATCTGCTATTATGGTTAAGATTACCTATTAATGAAGGTTAATTTTTTCATCATATTCCCCCTGAAAACATGCAGGATTTAGACATCTTTCTAAATAAAGAAATATTGATTTCTGTCTCTGAGGCCAAACAAGACAGGTTGGTCACATCCACATTAGTGGCACTTAGCCCTAGACTCCTCCATTACCTTACAATATGAATATTATTTTGTGCGTGATAAGTTTTTTAGACAAAATTTCTAGTTGTGCTGCAGTCCACAGGAGTCATATTTTCTTAAAACCTATGTATTTATTACATATTTTTCAGAGCAGTTAAGATCATGTAGTTTGTGAAGGCAACAGAGCCTTGGAGGACTTCAGGGATTAGTTTTGTCCATACATCCCAGAAGGAAATTGTTGCTGAGACACAGAGTGCTATCTGCCAAGAGCCATCCATGTCAGGAGATGCCTCAACAGTTAAGTGATAGGGACTTGCTCATTATGTCTTAGAATAGCTGAGAGCCCAAATAGTTCCCGATTAGAGCAGTGAAGACTGAATTTAAATTTCCCAACTTACCAGTGGGACCTTTTCCTTATCTCATGTCTAAGATACTTACTGAGCAATCTTAGAGTGCATCAGGTTTTTTTGTTTGTTTGTTTGTTTTTCCCCTTCCCATCAATTCATATGAAAAATCTCAGAAGTTTCTGGATTTGTGTCAATTGAAAAAAATATTTGCGATCTGAAACTTTCTGTGGGTATGAGTCTCAACCAGAAACGTTCTGATTTTTTGTTCCTTTAGCCTGCGTTTGATTGCTTAATTAACTCTATTCACACTTTTCCATTTTATTATTCTTATTGTAGGATTATATTTATATATTTTTGTATGTGTATCCAAAAAGTAGATTAATTTAATAAGATATATAAGCATATAATTTGCACTCAATTATTTGAGCAGTATTATTGTAATCAGACAACAGTACTTTGCTTAGGTATTCAGAAATAGAGAGCAATCAAGCTTGAAGTTTTCAAGTACATAAAAACTTTTTTCAATTTTATTTTTGCAAATAGTTATTAATCAAATGATACACTCCATTAACTGAGCCAAACTTTTCATTTTTGTATAGTTCATCAGGGGTTTATCACTGAACTTTAAATTTTATATTTAGCTCAGATTTGTAGATGGCTTTTGTTCATACACTTTCAAAAAAAGCTTTCAAATTATTTGTTTTCATTAAAAATCTGTGTGTTCAGCCTAGGAAAAAGTTCAATAATTGTAATGTATAGGATAATCAAGGAGCGTGGGAAAAAAAACAAACCACTTTCTGTGTTGTTTTGATAGTTTACAGAATGAATAATTGATAGTAGATGTGAATTATTTTTGCCCACTCCATAGACTAGTGCAGGCTGTGTCAGAAAAATTTGCAAATTAATTTTAAAAATCTACAGCAATCAGAACAAATTGCTGTTTGCAAAGTATGCACTTTTAACTTTCTTTTTGCTCCAAATTTTTCTATTAACTCTGAATTCCTCCTTTTTCAACAATTAATATTCTTATAGATGTTATTAGTTGCCTTAATGGTCAAGTATTGTTCAGTCACTAATTCAGGACTTCAGGCATGTTACATTTTTCATTCTATCCTTCCTGTGGGCTTACTCTCCATTTCCATCATGCTGGTTGATTCACAATGATTGGATATTCCCACTGTCAATATCTACCATAATCCTGAAATCTCAGGCATTTTTGTCACACATGCAAGTCATAATTATTAATAAAAATGTTGCACTCTGAATTTTTTTTCTTCTTTTTCTGTTTCTTAGTTTCCCTTTCACTTCTTTTTGATTATAGCCTCCTGTGAAATACAGCTTAAAGTAGATTCTGTAATGATTCATGACCATCACCCAATGAACGTTCAGCCCAGTGTGGTGAAACTAGCGTAATCAGTTATTCATCTAAGTGTAATGGACTTGGCACGCTGATTGATGCAATAAGATTTGTGATTGTATTTTTACGGTCAGGAAGTGCTCGGCTGTGATTAGCATGATGATTCTGTTCTACTACAATCAGTAGTAGTCTGTTGTGAACTTTGTTCACAAATCTTGCTAAGATTTGTCTCCTGGTATCAAATTCGTTGCATGATGTAAGTAATGGATGTAAATTTTGTTATTTTTAAATGAACAACCCATACAAGCAGTCATATTTGTTTCAAATAATTTTCAAAAGTGTTTTTTAGATTGTTGAAATATTTCTTTAGTTTTGTTTGCTTTAATGAAGTAGATATGAATGACAATCATTTTTAAATTGGCCCCTGAGTTGGCACTCCACAGATCTGGCATCAGGAGTTAAATGCATCACACTGTACTTTGATATGAATCGTATAGGTGTGAGTGAAAGAAAGGCACAGAAATCCCATGTAGCGGTTCTGACCTTGTTATATTCCTTTACTTTATTAACATATGCAGAGATTATTTCTTCTTTAGTTTAGATGTTAAAGACTGTTTGGTTCTGAAGAAGGGATGAGAAAAAGGGAAATTCTTGGATGAAAAGATGTAATACAACCAATGCATTACTTTCAAGTATACATAGTTGAAGACTGGCTGGAGTAAAATATGTGTGAGATACCATAATTCTTCTAACAGTAAGTTATCAATGCTTTCGTATTAAGATATCTGCTGAATGTCCCACTCTCTGAAGATCGGCTCCAAGAGTGTATGCCAGACCCCAGAGCTTTCCAGGGAGTTCCACAGGTAAGTGATGGGCAAGAAACAGAAAGGTTAGACAGAAATATTTTTTTTCTTTTAAATTTTGTTGTGGTGTTTTTTGTTCATTTGTATGTTTTTGGTTTTGTAATCAATTTCCTCACTTTAATACAGTTTGACCGTCACAACACATAATACAAAAAATATCAGATCCTTTCTGCTTGCTTCATTTGGGCTTGGATTAATCCTATACTGCTAGGTTATATGAAATACCTACTTAGCTCCCACAGCTAAGCAAATTTGAAATCCCTGTATGTGTAGTAAATCCAAGTGAAGAATTCCTGCAACTATCTTATTTTAAAGTTTGTCTCTCTGTTATCTAAGTTATAATGTAGGCAAAACAACGTAACAGAAACTTTTGATACAGGTCTGATCATGGAAATCTCTAAGGCTAGTCTTTTCAGAAGCAAATTAAGGGAATTAAGGATCCAAATCCAAGAAAAATTGAAATCCACATCAAATTGATCTATTGTCTCTCTTAGGCTTCTTTTAAAAATCTTTCACTCATTATTCCTTGTCTACCTATTGTATTCAGATTTAATTCTACAGTCTTTATTCAGTGAAAAGCTTCATTGCTGTTGAACTGTCAAGGAGTCATGAAAAACAGGCTAGTATTACTGATTCAGTAATAGAGAAATCTGAGCATCTAGTACTGTTTTTTCATCACTAAGGTCATTATATCAAAATCAAAGGGAAAATAAAAAGAAAGGAATGTTAACAATTTGTCTGACATAAACAAGACATTTTTCAATATTTGAATTATAATTCTATATTTTGTCTAAGTGTCTGAGAATGTGGGATGAGTCCCAATAAGTGGTGGATTTCTAGACATTTCTGCACCTGGTTTCTTGGCACTATGTCAAAAAGTGACAAACAAATCATAAAACTCAAACGTGAGACCCATAAAGCAGACGACCTAATAGATTTGTTAATGTTCAAACTTCAGTTTGAAAATACCTCTGGAAAATCCACACTGGATTTGTAATCCTCAGTAGTGAAGGTAGTGAAGCAAAGCCTGAGTGCAGAATTTCCTCTGACCAATATTGCATAAAGGTCAGTCATGAAAGATAGCAAATGGCACACAAATATATGAACCTAAATGCCTGTGTCCTGCAGGAGTACTGAATGTGTCCTACTGTTACCACCTGTGAGCAAGATAGGATATGGGCTGGCTGCAGGTAAGTGTGTCTCATTTGTTAGTATTTAATCCCCTGCCTTGGTGAAAAAATGAGGAATTTTTTTCAGTACTTTTGATCTTCAAAGATTGCTTAAGGGAATCACAAATGTTGCTTTGTCATATTTTCTGGTCTGATTGTTCTTTTTCCCATACATTCTTTTCAGGATCACTCTTTTAAGTCTTGAGTTTCAAGCTAGCCTGTCTCTCTTAAGGCAGATTTTTTTTAATTATTATTATTATTATTTCTTCTGCTTTTACCTAACATCATGCAAAGTTTAACCTTTATTTAGCACCTGTATATTTTCCCCTGCAGGAACAATCGTCATATCTATGACCTGAGCTTCTTAAAGAGTATATGACTTAAATTAAAAGAATTTAAAAGAAAAATAGATCTGAAAACTAAACAGTCTACATTCAGGCCTGCCTTTCCTTAATGTCTGCCATCCTTTAGAACAAGGCAATGTCCAATATGATAAAAATCTACCCAGAAAATCTCTTTATGAGGTGTACCAGCTTTCTGCTTTGTTCTTTCCTTGCTTGATATTTACAGAATTCTTCTCCATAAAATGAGAAAATAGCTCTGTGAAACAAAACCTTGAGGCACTATAAACTTCAGCTTCATCTGATGGCGTAGGATATTCAGTGAAAATTGAAGACACATTGAAGATAAGACTATGTTTAATTCATGGTGTACAGAGCAATAGGAAAAGATTTGCTAAACAAAACAGATTGTGACAATTTTTCATATTTACATTAGCTGCATTTCAAGATATTTTTTTTAATTGAATACCCATTGGTAACATTAGAGACATGTAACTTCTTAAATTAAATCAGTTCATGCTCTTTGAGATCTCCCCAGAATGCGAATCAGAGCACAGTAAATGAGTATGACTGAGACATTCCCCTCAAAATCACATCCTGATCTCAGAAGAAGAGGGAATATGAATCATGAGATGAGCCAAATCGGACAGCAGAACTGTGTCATGAGTGCAACGGTAGATAAGTTACGAGCTAGGCACTGATGCAGAAAGGTAGAGAAGATCTGAAAGCATTGAGAAATGGGATCCTATAGAACATAGATGCCAGAATTTATACTTTATTTCTCTCATGCTCCAAGACAAGGAAACCTAAGCCATAAGGAGTTTTTTTCATAATATGCTCCTTGTCCCAGTTCACCATCACTACTGTCCGAATTTACCTCAAGTGGCTGAAAGCTTCTGAATGTCTGTCTTCTTGGAAATCCAACTGAAACACTAAAGAGGGAGATATCCCCTCTTGGAAAGAAGGTTATGAACAAAGAGGAGTTTGTGTGTATTCAGGGAATTAATACCCTTTAAAATGAAAAATAGGTGAATGACCTTTATAAATGATAGCAAGGTACGTATTTTATTTATATATAGCAGCATAACTAATTAAGATAAATATCATGACAGACTGTGAAAAAGTGGAGAAAAAAAATCAAAGTAGTAGCAAACATAATTATAGCAGAAGATGAGAAAGTACACTGTACACATACTCTCATCATTTCTTGGTAAGTAAAATGCAAAACATACAATTGAGCAAAAGCAAAGACCAGTAGACTGACTGATACAAGTAAATTAGCTTTCATGAAGTGAGACCCTCTGTTTTAAAAACCAGGCTAATTCTACTGTAGATCAATGGGTCAAAGACCAGTATCAATACTATTCTGTGAATTATCTATGTGTGTTGTAAGTCTCTTTTGAGTGCTCTTTTGCTATGCTGATATGAATACTCTTGTGTTCATGTTAAAATAAATTGTTAACAATTGTTGAGGCATAGAAAGGGAAAGATTTAATGCTAGCAGAAAAGCTAGATATTGGAAAATATAGTGTAATCTTTTCACACTGTAGGAAATGTAATATTCAGACAAGCCAATTCAAAATAAAGAAAAAAAAAGGCCATAGTATAGGCCAAAAAGAATAAGCAGGATTGACTGGAACATTGAGAGTAGAAGAAAATTAAAATGAGAGGGAAACAGCAAACCTATGCAACAACAAACCTATACAGCCCCTCTGCATAGCTGCTATAAGTACTTGAACCAACCCTAAAACAGACATAAAGAATCATATGGGCAAAAGTACTAGCACCTGAATTGCATGAAATTTTAAAAGGAAGGAAGTAAAAAACCTTTTGGTGGGGAAATATTTTAATTTTTTAAGGTACTGGAAAGTATTTATGAGTTTTATTTTTCCTGTATAATCTTTTGAAAAGAGATGAGACTGTAGGCTACTCATTCTTCACTGTCTCTTTTGTCCTGTCATTATTTACTGCCTTTATATAGCTTTTAGCTATGTTTTTGTCTCATAACTTTTAAGAAGCTCCCTTTACCCAAACAGTGAGCAAGAGTGAAATTTTGGCCTTCAACTCTGACACAGTCCCACAGGATGATCTGTGTCCAGACTATACTATTAGCTTTTTGTGTAGTTCTGAAGGTTTTGGTTTAAGGGTTAGCTTGCCCAAGAGACAAAAATGTTGCTGTAGTTGTCCTTGAATATTTTTAAAATTATTGTTCAGAAAAGCCCCATAAGTTGTAAGCAGCACATTAAAATTACAGCTCTACAAAATTTAGTGGTAGTTTTGTCACTGATTTCAGAGACACGAGGGCTGTAGTTTTTGAGTTTGCTGCCTGAAAATAAGCATGGATGTACATGCTTATGAATGTGTAACTGAGGAGGGTTAAATCTCATACTCTAGTTTAATAACTCATTGGTGACTACTGATCTTTTTCTTCACTTATTTTTTAAGATCATTCACAATGCACATCTTAATGAAACACAACATTTACTTGGTCCCAGGAGATGGACAACTATTCATACAAACCTACATTCTTATTTATGCACTGACACTGCAGTCAAAAACACTTTCTATGGAAATGCAAGCAACATTGTCTATATAACACTATTTTTTAGCATAATACCAGCTACATTCTTGCTGTTGTAAAATTTACTGCTAAAATTTATAATATATGAAAGCTCAGCATCTGAAAAATCCTAATGATCAAGACTTACATAGCATCCTGAGCTCAGTTCATCCAAATGCAGGCCAGACACCTCCCTAGTTGTTACAAGGACATAGACTTGAAGTAGAATTAGATAAATGGACTTAGCTGGAAGAGTATTTTAATATTATTGGCACGCAAGTGAACACAAAAGGATTCTAATGCTCCTTATAATTTTTAAGTTCCCTATTTTTATTACAAGGAAGAAAGTTGTCAGCACCACTCCAGTAAAAATTTCAGTATTTTATGCAAATTGAAACTACCCAAAATTATAGTTTCCAGAATAAAATCCTAAACAACCCCAACTCAAAGTAAAAAAACCCCCACAATTCTGCAGAATACCTTAAAGAATAGTGGTAAAAGGGATAGCTACAGTCCAATACCTTCTCTAAATTGGCTGGAGACATCCAGTTTTCCCATATTCCAGTTGAGGTATTCAAACCAATGGGATATACCATCTGAGCAGGTGAGTAACAGCTAACACTATTTCCACTCTATGTGCCAGAAACCTGCATTGGAGAACTCATCGATAATATTTTCTTTAATCTTTCTCAGAAGTAGGTTTAAAATTGAGTGGAGCAATCTGAGGTTATTATGAGCATGCTCAGTGGCAAAAGCTTAGCACCTATAAAATTTTAACAACAGATATCAAGTGACTAAAAGGGTACCTACTTTCAAGGCTAATAAGGAAAAAAAGGTAGTAATAGTATTTTATTAAATATAGAATGTATTTATCTACAAGTGAAATTTTATTTCTGACCATTTTGTCAGCAATGTCTTAAATGTGCAATTTAACATATAATCAAACATATGTGTGAGCAAAACCCTGTAGTATTCATTTTAAATATTTTTAACGTCAATAAGAATTGACCCTAATTAGGATAACAAAAACCACAAAAAACCACCAACCCCCCCCAAATCAGAGTTTGAATCTATATAATAGACATCACTCATTTATATATCATTTCACTGTCATTTCTTATAATTAATTCATGAGTACAGTGTGAGAGAGCTGTGTATATACCAGACTGGGCTAAACACATCAGAATACTTCGTCCTTCTTGTCAAAAGATTGTGTTTTAGACCAACACGCAAACAGAGTAAGATAATGAAGGAATGTGAAGTTATATAGTACAAGGACTGTACAAATATTAGTTCTGGCCAAAATTAATTTACATTTTTATCCAGTGTGCTATTCATTGTTATACATGGCCATATATATTTTTCATCTTTTAAGACTTTCCTGGTTTTAAGGGGCGATCCAGTTAAGATGAGAAGAAATCAGTCATGGGAAGAAGCAAAGAGCTAGAGGACATAAGGATAAAGAAGCTTATAGAATATTAAAAAACACAAAGAGATCACTTTTTCCGTCTCATAGCAAAAGGAATTTCTAACAAGTGTTTGAGCAACTTGTTCCTTAAAAAATCATGCAGGAACAGATATTCTACAGCTTTACTTAGCAATAAGTTTTAAGGATTAAATATCCTCATAGAAAGAAGCAATTTTTCTAGTATCTGTCCTTGTTGTTCCTTATTGACGTATAAACCTAATACCAGCTTTACTTCCAGCCCAGTGGAATATGGGTGAAAGGTGCCTTCTAGTAGTTTTCAGTACCATTTTCATTATCATTTTTCATACTTGCAGAATGCCTTTGATTCTTTTTTTTGTCTCCCCTTTTGCAGATTACAGAAACACAAATTGTACACTTCCTTATTTTGTTTTTGTTTTTGTTTTTGTTTTTTACCAGTACACATGTATTTTTGAGTGATGCTTTTGGTGATGCTTTTGGGAATACTAAGCTGAGTGAAATTTTGCTTCTTATATCTTACACAGGATACTTATTTTATACTTTCCATAAACACTGAAGGAGACGAGTCCTCACACTCCCACCCTAAATTCTGTATCTGAAATAGAAGGTTTTTTTCTTCCTTTTATCAAATAATTTTAAGATATGCTCATTCATAAAGCCACATCACTTTAACAAAGATCAATTAAGCAATTACAATCTCTATTGCTTACTAAAATTATGCTCATTTTCATAGGTTTGGAGGACCAAAGAAGACATTTTAAATGAAATTTCTGAAGTTCACTCTCGCAAAGAAAGAGTTTGTGTCATAACAAAGAAGTCCAAAATTATGGCTTCTCTCTTGAATGATCAGCTTAAAGATTAAATATCTTAATAAAAAAACCTCTGAAAATTAATAAATTTATAGATTTGATGGGATTTTTTCCTTATATTGATACTTTATTTAAAATGTATCTTTTTATATGCATATATAAACAATTATGGAAAAATACATTCTTAAAATAAGAAATAATATATATTTATAGATATACATAAACATATCCTTGCATTTCAGTTAAACATGTTTCCTAGTGTTTCAATTTCCCACTAAGAAAGTGTAAACATTTTTAGAACATTTGATCGGTATATTATTATCTGTTGCACTAAGCTGAAACATTTTATGTTGTATTACTTGAAGGACCTGTCCACTTATCGCATGTATGACAGATGTAGCAAAAGTTAGCACCATTAAGTGAAATTAATTCTTATATTTAAATTAAGAATTTAAATAAGTTAAAATTTCCCAGGAAGACTCACGGGGGACTAAGCAATACCATGATTAAAAGTAAAAGACGTAGCACAGAAGAGGGAGGCACAGCTGTCAAAACTGGACATCGTTACAGTATTTGGTTTTCATCTGGTAAAATCTGGTTGCCTTTAAATGTCCTAGTATCAGCCTGAGAGACTGCAGCCTCTTAGGTTATAGATTTCCGCTACTCCTCAGCTGTCCCTTTCTCAGCTAAAGATAAGGATATTTTCCTCCCCATCAATTCTGGCTAGATATTTTTACTGCAATAATTGTGTCTATGGCATCTGAGAACTTACAAAGAGCTACCACTTAAGATAATTTGAAAATTCTATTGATATAATATGGCACAATCTTTACATTACTTGTTGTTTGAGGATAAACTATCAGCGCTCTCACTTGGTTTTACAGAGGAATAACATGTTTGGCCTTCTCAGTCCTCTTCTGGCTGTGAATTCAGGCAGAAAAGGAAAAGAATATATTTTCTATATCTTCTGTCCAAAATTGGCACAAGGGGGAACAATGAACAGGAGCATACTCTCTTTGTAGGCATCTTCAGGAAGAAACAATTAAAAATAGGTCTTGGCATGACTTTGCAGAGTTGGCATGTAACATATTGCAGTGAAAATTTTCTGTGAAATAAAATCTAGTGCTTATTTTTCCCATGAACTCAGCATGTGGCTTCTACTTTAAAGTCCTATTTTGCAAATATAAGGGGCAGTTGTTGTTGATGCACCACATTTTGAACAGTGCAAAAGAATGTCTCCTTTAACACTGGCCATTCTGTCGTATCACATTAGGGACCTTTCCATTAAACTGTGCCAACACACAGCTCCAGAAGATACATTAGATGACTAGACAGATGAAATACCAAAGCCAGCTACACTGACTGTCTACTGTTTGTAGTAGTGTAGTAGTCTACTACACTACTACCTACTGCCTATCTAGTGTTTGAGCAGGCTAGTCTGAAGCTGAAGCCCTGCTAGAGCTAGAGAGAAGACAGCTGGAAGTCTCTTGTCACTTCACTGCCCACTAATTTCAATATGATACAGCACAACAACAGAAATGTGAGCTTCCTACCTTTAATTCACAATTATATTCCATCTGTCATCTAGATAAAATGTTTCTAGAAATGAAAGGGACATAGAGTTTCCTGATAACTGGTTCCAATACTTTATGTACAAAGTCTTGGCAACTCAATTGCTAGTACCCTCTGAGCATGCTTTGGTCTTACTTTTGTTGAAATACAGGATAGAAAAGAGCATTTTAGCTCATTGTGTTCGTTACCCTGCTGTCAGAGGGATCATTACAGCTGCATCTCCTTAAATTTGCAGCTCTCAAAAGGCAGGTTGGTTTATTTGTCCATACTGGACTTTTTGGATGTCTACCCCAAATACACGCTTTTCTGAAGCTCAAGAATATTCTCATTCTCAACCCATTGGTGCCTACTGTATATCCATTCATTCTTGTGCTAGCCTGGCCTATCTGTTTATATCTTTTGTGTACTTTACATGAGGCAGTCGGATCCACTTACATCCATAGATTAACCAAATAAAAATTTTCAGTTCTCTCTTGTAAAATAAGTTGGTTTTTTTTTCTGATCATATTATGCTTTATTCTGTTCAAGGCTTGAACAATCTTTCACATGGCTTCTGAAAAATGGCTAGCAATGGCAGGTATTTTTGTTATTGTTATGCCAATATCTATCCAAGTATCTATTCAAAAGGAAAACCAGAACCCTGTCCTATTTTAAGAGTATGAAGAAGGCCATACCTCCTATGAGAATCTCCCAGGCCTGAAGATATTGGCAA
This sequence comes from Antrostomus carolinensis, assembly GCF_000700745.2. Classification (NCBI taxonomy): domain Eukaryota; kingdom Metazoa; phylum Chordata; class Aves; order Caprimulgiformes; family Caprimulgidae; genus Antrostomus; species Antrostomus carolinensis. The sequence continues at coordinate 24,342 of NW_010315494.1, forward strand.
ATATTGGAAGAACAATAAATTTGGGTCGAGATTACTGAATAGATCAGTTGGATGATTTGTTGTCTGTGTTTGAAGTCTGTATTTGCACTTCTTTCATAGTGACTTGGAATAGATCTTCCTGAACAGCAACTAAGTTTAATAGGTTTCATAAATACTGTAGAGAAAAAGAATCAAACAACAAAAAAGATAACCTTTTTTTTTAAAAAAAGGGTTATTGAGACTTTCTGACTCTATTCTTAAAAAAACCACCAAACTATCCTGAGTATTTTGATACTGCTTTTTCCCAAAGAATCACTTGACAGAAAAAAAAAACAAAACAAAACAAACAAAAAAACAAACCAGCAAGGATTGTCTACTAAACAACCTAATCAAAATATTATTAAACAATTACACTGCAGTAGGCTGTTTAATGAAGTGTTTTCAGTGCAGTTCAAACATTAATAGCAAGAGTGTTAAGCTGCTTTGTGCTCTGTGTATCAAATAGCCTGGAGTAATGTGAGCTGACTAACAGCCAAATAAAATCTTGAAGCACCTTTGACAGACAATATACTTGTGCCAGTCTAAATCTTGTCACTCATTATTATTGAGCATGGAAATGACAAACAGGAATGTCAAGAGCTTCTATGTAGTGTATATCATAGTTAGCTCTATGATAACAAGGGGCCTCCTGCATTCTTCCTCGTGGCTGCCCCGTGCTTTAACGGGGTTTTCAATCTGAGCAGGAATTTGAAGCTGTATATTCTGTAGCTGTGTGGAAATAAAGTTTTGATTTCTATTCAGATTCAGAAATTCTCCTGGGCTGTAGCTAAGGGTGCTGCATCAGCATGTAATTTACAGATAGTCACTGGATCCCAAAGATTCCATGGCTTTAAAAGAAGAGATGAATACTGAAGCAAATGAGGAAATGGCCTGTTTGAATCTTTGCTGACTAAAACTTTTCTAAAACTTAGTATGTCTGAGATTTTTGCTTATTTTAGCAGGAGGCCAACAATAGGATAACCAGACAATCTTGACTGGAGAAACAGGCAGATTATTTCAAGAGTTCATCCCCAAAGCAATAATCTAAATTTCATTAAGAAGATCCATTGTTACTGAATATCAACAAAGAAGGAAATTGATAGAGTATGAAAACACAGAGACAAATTTAGATTTAAATCTGGACTTCCTAGGGACGGTTTAATTAGTATTAACATAAGTGGGAAGCAGAAAAGATGGATAATGTGAAAATTTGTAACATTCCAATAATCTTTCATAGTTACCTCAGCTATGGAGTTCAGAGTAATGTCTGATAACTATGGTGAATCACTTTTAAAGATGACTTGAAGTTACTGTCAGCTCCACCTTTCTGTCACCATAAAGCAAAGTTGTCCTGAAAGATACAATGTCTCTACTTCATCTTACCTCAGTTAGAAGTCCACATCTTGTCAAACTGCCAACAGAAGCATCTTTAGGCCAGGACACTGGACTTTGGGCTGAAATATCTGAGCTGAGGACATATTTTATCTTCCAGTAACTCTGCTGCATGTGGTAGGGGAAGAAACATGACTTTTCACTGGTCGACAGAGTAAATAGCTAGGGACTACCATTGTAAAGTGGCTGGGACATTGCCTTCAAACTGAGCCTGTGTCTATATGGGTGCCAAGGTGTAGTCTGCACCCTGGGTATTTCGTAGTGGCATTGTCCAGAAGCTTTGCAGAAGCAGTGAGCAACTCTCTCCATCTGCTTCTCCTCACGTTTAATGGGAGGTTGAGCTCCCATTTCTTTTAGCCCCGAACTGTCCTGTCCCTGCCTCAGTGTTTCTGTACATACCTTTTGCCAGAAACGTTTGTGGGCTTTCATAATTTTATCCCTCTGTCACAGTAAGACTGCAACTGTTGATGTTAAGATCTGGCTAACAACTGTTGTTGCTATAGTAAAATATGTCATCTTACAGCAGTAAATATTGTATAGTAAAGAATCTACTGTACTGTGGAGAGAGGAGCAAGTTGGATCACAGCTGTAGCAGGGTGAGAGTGTAGGAAAGGTTGATGAGCTATAAATTGGTTACACAACTTACTTTGTGAACTTACCCTACAGCAGCTTGTTCAGTTTCTTATGGCACCTAATCATACTTAGTCTTCTACAAGAAAATTTAATCTGAATTTTGCTGAAATGTTGCTGAATCGTTTTTTTTCTTAACAGCTACAGAAGCCAAAAAAAGTTGGAAGTGTTTTGCCTCTTTTTTTCCAACCTAGCAACACAATGCACTGATTACAGTAATTCTCTCTTCTAAACAAATTATTCCTCCACTTCCAAAAATATCTTTTTCCACCCACCATCAAAGTGTTTCCCAATAGCAGAGAGAGCCCTAAAGGGGTGGTTGCCGTGAGATAATTGGTTAACATACTCCTGAGATCTGAGGTGTCGGAGGCATGGCTTAACTGTGCTTTGCCTCACAACACCCCAGGGATGTGATATAGGCAATTGAAGTTCCTGTTTCCACTTATGCCTCATTGCCTCAGCATGCCAGATCACTCTCATACAAACCTTGATGGTACTTCTGTGTCTAATATAGTCTGTGTTCGTGGGTTCTGCAACACAACAATTTCAACAGCAGTAGCTATGGCATGACACAACAGTATTAGATCTGGCGAAAATTAAATAAATAAATAAATAAATAATCAGAAACCATGGGTTTTCATTGGCAGATGTGAGTTTCTGAAAAACAAGGCATTTTATGGGAATATCAATGAAGAAAATCAACAACCTATTTGCTCTTCTGATCATGCCTGCTGGAGGTATTCCACTGTCATATAAACATTTAAATTCTGAGTGAGGCTGGGAAAAAGGGTGATTACATGGCCACTGGATTTGGGAATTCCAGGTTCAAACTCTTGCTTCACACTTTTTCTCTTTTCGAGTGTCCCTTCCTCTGCAACTAGGGGACTGTGAAAGGTGCAACCATAACCCAATCCACTGCAAGGTCAGACCAGGGCTTTAGGCCCGATCACAGTTTTGGACTCATGAACTGAAGGGAAAATCATCACTACTGTAGACACTTGCCAGCTCTGACAGCATTTCTTGAGAAGAAATGCCCAGAGCCTAAGCACAGATCACAGGATAGTCTTGTGACAATATTTTCTCACCACAAATTGCGTGAGATTAGAAGTACAATGAAGGTAGGACCCAAGTCACACTCACTAACAACATTTAAGACTGAAATAGAGAGTTTAATTAAATGAGATTGAAATTAAATTTTGTAGGAGGGTCAAAAAACCCTGGATCCATACAGTCTTAATATTTTATTAAAAAGATATTGAAAAAAAGGAAATGTGAGATCCAGATTTTCCTTTCTTTTTGGCTATAAGACATTTAGTCACGTTAAAAATAAGAAGAAAACAGTCCTCTGTTTTTATTACTCCAGTTTTTCAAACCTCTAGGGTATAAACAGTAAAATATTTACTTCCAATAAGGTAACTGAATTACTTTTTTCAAAAAAAAACCCCAAAACAAACCCAAAACCACAACTATCCTGCCCACTTACATTACAGCAGCTTTATGTCCCCATTAACAGCTGCACCCCCAAATTCCCCAAATAACAAAAAGAAAACCAACAGAAGAATCTGTGAAGATATTGTAAAAAAATTCAGAGTTGATATTTCCCCAGAAACTTAATATAATGAACTTTAATGTGAAAGTTCCTGGCTGATGTTTTTCCTAGTATTTTTTTCTCTTCTTTTTCTTTTCTTTTATGGCTCATCTGCTCAGTGTTTGTTTTTTGTTTTTTTTTTGTTTTCCTCACTGAAATTGTGATTATAGACTAAACAGTGCCTTTCAGAGTGCCATTGGCAATGTCTTCAAATTACAATACATGGAAGCACAGAGCACTTTAAAAAGCCTGAAATGTGAGACCACTCAAACTGATTGATTTTTCATCCTCAAGTACTGGTATTACTGTAGTTGTATGGTCCCCAGTATGGCACAGTTTATTCTAGCACCTGCAGTTTGGTAGAATTTCACTACATAAAGAGAGTTTTTTCTTTCGCTAATTGTATTGATTTCTTAGCACGTGCTCTTAGGAGAAGAAAAAACAAGGGTGACTCCATCAACTGATGTAGTTAGAAAGCAGAATTTATTTCTTAAATATTGCCTGCATTGCTGTCACTAGCTAATTAAAATATAAAAGCAGATATACCATAAAACATTCCAAGTTGTGGTGGGTTTACCTTGCCTGAATTCCAGGTGCTCACCAAACCACTCTATCACCCCCCTCCTCAGCAGGATGGGGAGGGGAGAAAATAAGATGGAACAAAAAAACCCTCAAATTGTCGGTTGAGACAAAAGGCAGTTTAACAGATGCAAAGCAAAGCTGCATGCTCAGAAGCAAAAGAACAAAATATTTATTCTCTACTTCCCATCAGCAGGTGATTTTATCCACTTCCTGGGAAGCAGGGCTTCATACACATTGCAGTTCCTGGAGGACAAATGGAAATAATAAATGACTCCCCTTCCCTCTCCGTTCCCCTTGCTTTTATTTCTGAGCAGACGTCAAATGGTATGGAATATTCCTTTGGTCAGTTTGGGCCAGCTGTCTTGGCTGTGTCCCCTCCCAAGACCTTCCCCATCCCCAGCCTACTCAGGGGAGGGGAATGTTGGAGAGACAGCCTTGGTGCTGTGCTAGCTCTGCTCAGCAGTAACCAAAGCACTGGTGTGTTATCAACACCTTTCTAGCCACTAATACAAAGCACAGCACTCTGAGGGCTGCTACGGGGAAAATCAACTCCATCTCAGTCGGACTCAATACACTAGTATTGTTCAAAGAAAACTAACCTAAAACAAAAGTGTGACTAGATAGTATATTACATAACATTAGGATCAGTGTCTTAAGTTTTTGTTGTTTTGTTGGTTTGTGGGTTGTTTTTTTTTTTTCCAGACAGAAACAAAAGTCAGCATAGTTTCATATTTAATTAAAAGTATTAAGTCTCTCCAGTAATGAGAGTAGTGTGAATTATAACACTTATATGCTCATTTATTTATATATTATTGAAATATTTATTTGTGGAAATACTTACATGTCAGAGATGTTTAGGTATGTAGGATGTACTCACACCTATCTACCCAATACCTACCTACCCTACCTATCCAACACAGTTATGGCACATGCTTGCGGTAAGAACACTCTAGCTACATGTGAAGCTCTACTCCTATATGAATTAAAGCTTTAAGCTGGGTAAGCAGCACATTTGTTCACCTGACTTTTCTATTTGTTTTGGTGATTGCCAGGTAACAAAAGCTGTATTATGAGGTTTACATGTTCCACATTAGCTGCTGTCACACTTCATTATTTGCTGATATATTATAAATGAGTAGAGGACTCAAAATAAGATATTTTCTTTCAAACAGAGCACATGTTGAAGACCACATCATATATAAGTGAGAAATGAGGTTGGCACTAGTATTGCTGATACAAATATCATACAACCCTATTCTTAACACATTTCATGTCCCTATAATTTTATCTTCTAGAAGTAGAATCTTCACTTCAACAGTTTCATGTTGCAATGCTGCATTTTTTAATGGTAAATAAATATTCAAGATTAAGTTCTTGGCCTTTTCTCTCAAATATACCTAGAAATGGTGCTGATGTGGGACGATTCAATGATTGGTCAAGAACAGAAGTTGTTTTCCTCTTCTATGGATATGAAATAACATATCTCTGAATAACTGTTCTACTACCTCTTTGTATGATACCAAGCATTCAAGTTCTAGGCTGAATCATTAAAAAGACAGAAGAAGAGGGATTCCAGCCTCAGAAGAGGGATTATTCCACTAACCAGAATGACTTAACTGTCAGTACCAGAACTAGAAGGTCAGCATATGGCCTGATTTCTACTCTGTATTAATTAGGGGATTTAAAATAGTATTAAGCCCCCAAGAAAATTCAAATCTGAATACCTGACAGAGCTAAGTCCTCCTCCTACTCTAACCTCAGAGCAGACAGTTATAACCAGAGCATTCTGAAATACTCGTGCAGACTCTTAGAACTCATTTGCATTTTTTAATGGGTTCTGATTCAGAAATACACCTGTATGCTACAGCACTTTTAAGCAGGTATTTGAATTACATGACCTTAATCGCTTTTTTAAAAAATTTAGACTAGGTTCATTATACTATTAGTGATTTAATACTCAGTAGCATCTAAAATCTACCTTATAAGCCAACATCATGTTTGGTCATATTGGAGTTGCACTCATAGGCATTCAATTTATGAAGGAGTGAAGTAGAAGTGGTACTGAAGATCCTTCCATTCTTCCTGAAGAATGAACACATCACCAGCCTTGTGTCTTCCATCTTTTTTATTCCCATATTATTTTTGGAACCTTCACAATGAATTTATAGACTTCCAAGAGCTGACACAGGTTCATTAATGAATTTATATGATTAGATATATAATAATTTTTTTTTTTTCTCAGATAGCTCTGAAATCCCTAAGCCTGTTATTCTTACATGATTTTGATGTTCATGTTGACAATGTAGAAGATATGTTTACTTTCATGATCATCCTCTGCTTTATAGGCAAAATCATGTGTTTACCGAGTTTGTCTATTACCCTCTGATAACTCATGATTGCAAGATTTACTTGTCTTCTCTCCATGCTCATCATCAGAATAGTAGTTCTTCACTCTCACCAGTTATATGGTAGCATTTGCAATAGTTCTCTCAAGTTTGATATTACCAGTTTTGAAACCCTTCTAGCTTTTTCTATTTAGATTCTCCCATCCTCTGTTTTTTATATCTGTTTGTTCAGTATATGTAACAAATAGTCTTGACAGTGTCTTTTGTGTCAAATTATACAATATTACTTGACTTTAAAATAAGTTTTAAATGTTTTTATTAGCTTTCAATTTTATATATTTTCTATTTATTTAGGATTTCTGTAGTATTTATCAGCTAATTCGATTACATTAGCCTTCTTTTTATTCCTATCTCATGTTATTAATATTGTCTGTACTTGGATTACTTTTCATCTCTGTTCTCCAATATATTTTAATTTATGAGATTATTTTCTTCATATTTTAATATTCACAATTTCAATTCATTTATCAACACAGTTATTTATTTTAAATTTCCTGGTTTTAATTTCCTTAACATCCACATTCTTTTTATGTCTCTTCTAATCTCCAGAAATGACTAGTTTCTAATAATGTTGTACCTATGTTATCATGGACTTCTTCTGTCCTACTAGCCCTAAGCAATATTACTTGGATTTTCAATAGACTTTAAGGAAGGAAGAATTATGTTCAGTTACTAGCAAAATGAACAGGACACAAAATGGAAGCTGTAAAATCTGGTGTAAAATTAAGGTGCAGGATCAGAGGTTTTGTTCTTAAAAATATAAATTATTTGGCTAAGGTTCATTCCCTATGTTCATCTTCAGAAACTAGAAGTGTTCTATAGGTGCCTCTTAGAAAAAAAATAGTATCCCAAACACATCTTTAGATCTAAGCACATAGTTTGGGAGCTATTCTTATAAAGCCGTCAAAATAAGAAATTTGCTTAGCAACCTTCCCCTGCACACATATTTCATGTGGTTAGTAAGGAATACCTCTGGACCCTGGGTTTGGTTTTCCTTTGATGCTACAAAGTACCAAGGGAGGAAAGACACCCACTGAGGATGGTTTTCAGGTTCTGACTTCTTGAAAATCTTTGACAAGATCCTTGACACTGTAAAGAGGTAATCTTTTCCCCACACTCTCAAATCCTGTTTGCTTGAAAGGAATATTTTATCTCTTTTTCTTACATGCTGGAAACTTTTCTATTGTTGCTCTCCTCTATTGAGAAAGGTTTAATTTTCTTCTGATCTTGTCCTTGCATTGACACAGGTACTAGCCAAATGAAACCATCACACATCTCACACATGTTTAGTGTAATACAGCTTTTGTGTCCCTGTTAGAGAGTTTTATCACTCAGTGCTGTGAGAGTTGTATAGGGCCTGAAATTAAAGAGCAGAAGTTATAACCATATTTTACAGGTGGGGAAAGTGAAGTATGGAGTCATGAAGTGCCTACTTCAAAGTCAATGACAAAACTGAGAAATGAACAAAGAATTTCTGATTCCTAACCTGAGAATCTTAGCCTCTTGATCTGAAGTGCTTCATTTCACAAGTAGACCTTGACAGTCATTTTTAACAACATGAATCCATGCACAAAATGCTTATCCTCCATTCTCTCTTTCTGGCTACCATAAGTAAATAATTTTCATAAATAACTGGGAAAAAAAAAGGCTTTGACTGAATCTATGTAAATAAATTAACTAATGGTAAACAGAACGTCCAAAAGAAATTGGACTTTTTTTTTTTTTTTTTCCCTGTTTCCTAGAAAAGTAAGTGGTGATTTTAAGGGTATTGGGCTAAGTAATATTCCCAAATGGCTTTCAAATTCTGTTTAGGCACATCCCAGACAGATCACAGACTAAGAATCTTTCCCAAAATACCACCTGTTTGGGTCCACCCTTTATGAAACACTAAAAAGTTGAATATTACAGAGGTAGATAGACTTTGTTATTAGTTCCAGAACTAGGGAATAGATTTAATTTAGTATATAATTATAGATTTAGTTCTTGTGCACTGATCATTTTATTTATGTTTAAAGGTAAAGAACCATATTATTTTTTACTGGCTAGAGCTACCATACAATCAAAATAAAAATATGAGAATAAACTATTTTGAAACGCACAGAGAACATATTTAATGTTTGGCTTAATGAGAAAGAAAATAAAACAAAAACAACAACAAAAAAAACAATAGAGGAAAACTGATTTCAGAAGTGGCAAACAATACAGCAAGGAATAACAGACACAAGTAACAGCTTGGAAGGTTCAAACTGAATATTAGAGGATTATTTGGCGGGGTGGGAGTGAGAAGATGCAATGCTGGAAAAGGTTGTGAAGATAGGTTTGAGAATTTCCACTTTTGGAGTTTTTCAAGAGTCAGGTAAACAAGGTCACAGCTGAGCTGATCTACTGTCAGTTTAAGTCCCCCTTTTGTTGTACCAGATGACTATCCATATATTTGATGGTAAATCAGGAAAAAACTTAGGAAAACATGGAGGACAACACTGGAGGTTATTTGGGAAAGACTACATTAGTTAAGTCCATGCACTTCTATTTATGTGTATTCTGTCATGGCTTTTAAGGTTGTCTTTCATGGTGGAAGCATGCAGGGATATAATTTGGATTCCTTATAGCCACAACAGCTGCTATGATAATTATTCTCCTAATATTGAAATCCTGGAAGGGTGATCACCTTCACCAGACTTCTTCTGTTCCAGCAGTTCACTTCTGTGATTTCCTCTGCCATTTTTTCCATTCTATTAAATTTTTCTCTTAACTAGGTACTTTTAATAGGGCTTTAAAAGCTCACATTAAAGAATAAAACTTGTATATGTCAGGAAACATATAAACTTTAGGGGGTTTGTTTCTCTATTTTAAAATGCTGCCAAGAAACTATATAGGTATAGACATACTCATGCATAGTCTCCTAAAGGTAGGAATAACAGTTTTTCATTCAGTACAGGAAATACCTTCTGTCTGTGATTTTCCTGTGATTGCTGTGGGTGAGGGAAGTAATCCAGATTCTTCTGCACTAAATTTAACAAAACAGTGAGTATCTTTGCACTGATAACTATGCAATAATCTGAATAACTCCATGGAGCACTTTTTTTTTTTTCTCTGAATGCATGTTGTAGGCATCTACATTTGGATTAAAAAGTCTTATTAATGACTCACTGCAAAATAAGGATCTTTAGATCTCTACCTGTATCGTCCTAGTTATCAGTCTCATTCTCACAAAGTTTCAGTAGCCCAGAATTTACTAATATCCATAATAGACTTTTCAGCCAACAGTATACAGGCTATTGCTGCCACTTTTTCAGTAAGATAGGCAGTTCTGGAAATACAGCACTGGAAAGAAGCAGGCCTTTAAGTGATGCAAAGTCTTCCCCCACACAGGTGAAGTATTAGTGAGGACTGGTGTCTCTTTGCACTCTAGCTTTTCCAAAGTTACTGACATAACTGAAAGTGAAGCAGTTCTAATAACAGTGAGAATTGTCATAACATCCATAAAAGCCTTAGAGCACATTCCTAGAAACAGCTGTGTCCCTGACCCAAAACAAAGGCCTTGTGGGAAATTCCGTGAAATTTAGATGACTTTGTATAAAAATGCAGTTCCCAAATTGTGCCTGCTGCTACTATCTTTGGAAGTACTAGAACCCTTTAACTGTCTCAAATGCTAGCTCTTCATGGCATACCCAAGAAAATGAAGTTTATACAGTCATACAATCTACTTCTGTCCATCTTTTGTTCCATTGACTAAAGGACTGATATCTAAGCAGCCCTGCAGAGGATACACAAATGGGGCCTAACATACCTAGAGCTGCAGAGTCTTAGAACTCATGGGCCCATTCAGCTTATCAGCAATGAGGACACAATGTCCAGTAAAGACGTATTGCACCAGTAAAAATTAATGTTGTCTCTTTATTCATGGCAGATAGCTTATGAAGATGGAAGCTAGGAATACTGGGAAAATTAACAAAAGGTATTGGAAGAGGTGGAAAAATTGCAGTGAGAAGAGGCTGCAGGAAATATGAGTTCACACTGAAGTTTGATTCAGTTAAGAAGTCAATCAATCATTAATCTCTGTGGAAATTAAACTCTGATTTGCTGCAGTCAGAAGATTCCCATGTGTCTAATATTCTGCAGTTTATAAGTCTGACTAGCTTTATGACTACATTACATTTAAACTCTGACCAAAACATGGAGTAGAAAGTCTTTCTTGCAGTGATTTTCCTGAAGAGGTACTCAGTCTTGAGAATATTCGAATTTGATAAAGCATGCTTCTGTTACAATTTGGAAACAGTTTCTTTCAAAATTTGACAAAAAGAGAGAACTTGATTATCTATATTAAACAGCTCCATATTTGGAACTCTCCAAAGGTATGAATGACTCAGAGCTTATTCTCTCCTCTGCAAACACACACTTTTCTATGGAGTATATTTCTTGACCTGGAAAAGGATAAGAGTGCAACATTTGACTCATTTTTTTTAAAGTAGTTCAAGTTTGGTTTAAAAGATTGGTGGTGCTGTTAAGGAGGGAATGGAGGAAGTGTATATTATATCTTTTTCTCCCAAAATGCTTAAGCTATTTAACCACTGATAATTTAATGCAAATATATAAAGAATTGTTACAAAAAACTTGGAAAAGTGATGATCTTCTCCAACATAGGATGAGGCAGAATGTTATCCATCTACAGAAATTTCAAGGATTAAAATATGTACTATTAAAAAATTGTTTATGATCTATACAAACTTTTTAAAAATGCAAGTATTAATATGCCAATCAAATAAAACACTGAGGACTGAAAAAGTTGTTTCTGGAAACTATTATGTGAGAAGTCTGAGATTTCTTTCACTCTTCCTGGCAGTTTTTGCGTGGTCATGTTTTGTTAGCCATGGCACAACCAGTCCGTATAGCCCCAAAGGTTTACCACCTGATATTTCTTTGCATAGGAAAGTACCTTGAAAAAGCAAATGTGTAAAAGTACAATTCTATCAGAATAGATGGATACTTTGATGATTTTGACTTGCAGGTCTTGAAAAAAACTCAGATTAAACTGTTTCCTCTGGTTTGGCTTGTAAAACAGAAATAACTGAGATTAATTTCTCATATAAATAGGGCAATGTTATGTTACAAATTGCTAGATATTTAATGTTGCTTCACTATGGTATATAATAGTAAAAACCTTATGAAAATGCTCTATATGTTTTTATTGACACAAATATCCTTCTTATAATTATAATTTTTAAAAGTTACAATTAAAAGTCTGAAATTATGTTTAAAAATTCTCACACAAAATGAATAACATAATAAATTTTTTAGACCATAAGAGTCATTTATCTATATAAAAACCTCTTCATTTTATCTCTATTCAGTTGTGTAGGACATTCCACTAACTCTAGATGTACTTTGCATTTTACAAAGAATTGTTAAAGAGCATCTTTTCAATGTCTAATCTGTATTCATTTACTATGCAATTGACTCACTAAAGTTAATTAACTAAGTGCATTGAATCTGAAACATTAAAAAGTGTGGTCTTATAAGGTCAAAAACAGGTTGTGATTTTTAAAAAAGATTCTAATAGTCCATTAGATATGTTCACAGTACGTAAAATGGTTTTCTGATTTCTGCAGTATTTGCTTCTTTTCTTCTGCCCCAGTACCTTGGTGGTGGTTATAGACAAAGTCACAACTTGATTTGATTTTGATGAATAAAAATTAATGCTCGTCTGCCATCACACTGTCCTGCTGAGATGTTTTCTTTCACTGATCCAGCTATTTGTCATATTCTTGATTGTATAGCTTCCTTCACTTTTTAAATTGTTTTGCTTAGTGCAATTGTAAGATCATTAATAATTTAAAGAGGAAGATTAATAAATAAGTAGCATGGAATGTAATTTAGCTGAGTTGAAGATTCTATCAGCTGTGAGTCAACATCTACTGCTATCAAAAAATATTCATTACTTTGATGGAAAAAGACCAGCAACTGAATTTGGTCCCAGAGGATAGGTATCTTAGTAGGGAGAGAAAGGGAAAGAAAAATAATTTTTGGGCTTCCTGAGCACATGCAGTTTGGGCTAAAAATAAATAAAAATCCCTCATATTCATATGTTTTAAAACAAAAGGGTAGTGTGCCTCACATACTTGTACCTCAAGATTACAGGCAGACATGTAGACCTTCAGTCTTCTCAACTTTGATCAAATAACATAAAAATGACAATTTTTCACTCATAAACTTAATATTTTTCAACTGCAATTACCTTGTGGGTTAAAAATATTTCTGTTAACAAAACATGTTGCATGCATTGCACAGGCCTATATCAGTGAGCAAAATAAAGAGGATATAGCCCATCTTAATCCTTAACGATGTCTTTTTCTTCTTTTTTGCTCAGCAAACAATGCAATCTTCAGTGTTCAGTAGGTGATAAATCAACTTCAGTTTCCACAAAGGACATTTATCTGTATGAACCACATGAATGATACTTAAGGAGTCTTCAGTTCGTAACTATTTAGATTATCAAAAAACATATCATAAAAAGTTGTCTCTGAGGAACCAAGGATTAAAGGCATGCAAACACCATTTCGTTTTGCCCAGACAGATAGATAAGCACTTCCTTAAATTTAATTTCTTAAATTGACTGTGAGTTTAATGAATTGCAGCTTATTAAAAACTCTGAACCTCACATATACTTACTTTTCTAGGACAAAGAATGTGTCTGTCATTATTTTCTATCTAACATAACCATTTCTGGTGTAGGTCCCAAATACTACTAGCAATCATGATCATTCCATACACTTCCATACAAGGCAAGGAGGATACATTTCCCTGCTCTACCATAACATAAAAAGAAAAATCATAACTCTGAAGATCTTTCAACTAAATATGAATCAGATCCTCCTGGCCTGTAAGAACATTACTGCCTTGCTAATTTGAAGTGAATTTAGATTTCAAGTTTTCAGGCCAGGAGACCTACTTTCATCAAAACTGACTTCCTGCATAGTACTGGGCACAGAGTTTCACTAAGTAATGTCTGTACCAAGTTCTGTAACTTATCATTAAAATAGAACAAGTCTGAATCAAAGTTCCCAGGTGACAGATTATGTATCATATTCCTTTCAAAGCTGTTACCATCCTGAATGGTAAAAATATGTCATTTTTTTTTACATTTCCACTCTTTCCCATTTTTA
>NW_010315494.1:38145-39102 GCF_000700745.2 Antrostomus carolinensis
TTTGTCTGGTTTTTCTTTCAGCCATCGAATTCTCTCGACACCTTTCATGCATTAGAGAGTGCTCTATCTCCCCACTCTCTATATATAGTGTAAAAATCACTAATCTGAGGCAGTCATCTCATAATTTTGCTGATGTAAGTAAATGGAGCCGCTTATTTTTTTCACATCAAAATGTCTTCAAAAAACAATGATAACTCCTGGGATTACCATGGGATGAATTCCTGGAAGGAAGAGGGGTACAGGATAGTTGGAACATACTTAAAGATCTCTTCCTCCAAGCCCAGGAACGATGCATCCCAACAAAGAGAAAGGCAGGAAAATCCATCAGGAGGCCTGCATGGATGGGCGGAAAGATCCTGAACAAACTTAGGATCAAGAAAGAAGCCTATAGAGGGTGGAAGGAAGGACGGGTAACCTGGGAGGAATTCAGACAAATTACTCGAGAAGCCAAGGATCAAGTTAGGAAAGCCAAGGCCCTGACAGAATTAAATTTGGCCAGGGACGTCAAGGGCAACAAAAAAGGTTTCTACCGGTATGCTGGGGAAAAAAGGAAAACTAGGAAAAATGTGGGCCCTCTCTGGAAGGCAACAGGAGATCTGATCATCCAAGACATTGAGAAGACTGTGGTGGTCAATGACGTTTTTGCCTCGGTCTTCACCGGCAAGGGGTTGTGCCACACTGCCCAAGTCCTAGAAAGCAGAGGAAGGGTCCAGGAGAATGCAAAGCCACCCACTGTAGGAGAAGACCAGGTTCGGGAGCAACTACGGAACTTGAAGGTGCACAAGTCCATGGGACCTGATGGGATGCATCTGCGGGTCCTGAGGGAATTGGCAGATGAAGTTGCGAAGTCACTATCCATCATATTTGTGAAGTCATTGCAGTCTGGTGAAGTTCCCACAGACTGGAAAAAGGGGAACATAACCCCCATTTTTAAAAAGGGTAACAAGGAAGACCCGG
>NW_010315495.1:0-12968 GCF_000700745.2 Antrostomus carolinensis
CCACGGGCACCTGCCCTTGTTAAAATTCCTACGGTTGGTGATTGCTCAGCTCTCTAATTTATCTAGTTGTCTCTGCCGGGCCCTCTCTGCCCTTGAGAGCATCCACACGACCTCCGAATTTGGTGTCATCAGCAAACTTAGTTAGTAGTCTGTCAAGCCCTGTATCCAAGTCATCGATGAAGACATTAAAGACCACCAGCCCCAGGATGGATCCCTGTGGGACCCCACTAGTGACCAATCGCCAGCCTGATATAACCCCATTGACCAAACCCTTTGAGCCTGACCCATCAGCCAATTGCTCACCCATAGCAGTGTGTGTGTATTCAGCCATATGCTGGACATTTTGTCCAAGAGGATACTGTGAGAGACAGTATCAAAGGCTTTACTGAAGTAAAAAAAGATTACATTGACTGGCTTCCCTTGTCAGCTAGGTGGGTAACGTTATAATAGAAAGAAATTAGGTTTGTCAAGCAGCACTTTCCTCTCATGAAGCCAGGTCAGCTGGAACCAATGACTGTGTTGCCTTCTAGGTGTTTTTCGGTAACTCCCAGAATAATTTTCTCCATAATTTTGCCAGGCACAGAAGTGAGACTTACAGTCCTGTAGTTACCAGTTACCTGTTGCCCTTCTTGAAGATTGGGACAACATTTGCCAGCTTCCAGTCAACTGGGACCTCTCCAGATTCCCAAGAGCATTGAAAGATCATTGAGAGAGCTCTCACTATGACATCTGCCAGCTCTTTAAGAACCCTTGGACGGATCCCATCAGGCCCCATAGACTTATAGAGATCCAGCTGGAGCAGCAAATCCTGCACATATTTGGGTCTGGTAGGGAGTTTATTAGTCTCATAGTCATGGTTCTCTAGCCCAGGCCTCTGGGGGTTCCTGAGCCCATTCTCGGTGTGGAAGACTGAGGTGAAGAAGGCATTGAATGTCTCAGCTTTGTCTGCATCCCTGTTTGTGAGGTGACCGTGCTCATCAAGTAATGGGCCAATGTTATTCCTGGTCTGCCTTTTGCTATTAACGTATTTTAAAAAGCCCTTTTTGGTTTTCACAGTGGCCGCACGGATTTCCTCCCTGCAGTGGTGAACAGCATCTCTGTAGTCTTCCCATGATGCCTGACCTTGCTTCCACTGGCCATACACTGTCTTTTTCTGCCTTAGTTCTAGAAGAAGAACCTTTCTCAGCCAAGGTGGCCTTCTGCCTCGCCTGCTTGACTTCCGGCACTTTGGGACTGCCTGCTCCTGTGCTCTTAGGAGGTGGTACTTAAAAAGTGACCAGCACTGACAGACCCCAGCATTTTTGAAAGCTCTATCCCAGGGGACCTTACTAAGTAGTTCCCTGAGCAACACGAAGTCTGCTCTCCTTATATCCAGAGTTGAGGTCTTGCTGGCAGTTTTCTTCCTGTTACCATAGATTTTGAACTTGACTGCTTTGTGGTCACTGTGGCCAAGGCAGCCACACTAATCATACAGTATTGTCTTCCAGGGAATATCAAACAAATTTAGAAAACAAGCACAACTGTTAATCATTGCAAAGTAATTTCTTGGGGAAAAAAAAAAAAAAAAAAAAAAGCTTTTAAAACATTAAAATATTTATTTCCTCTTATGCTTTACCTACCAATTCTCCTGAGACTGTTTGAGGGCTAACCAGAATCTTCCCTATACAGAATGGTAATACACAACAAATGGGGAAAGAAAAAGGAATTTAGACTGTTTCCAACAAAAAGACAAAGTCTGTCTTGTTAGTTAACCAGTTCTCTTCTCACATATAGAAGACATATAACTTTTCCAGGCGTTTATGCACAGAGACATTTCATGGGGGAAAACTGCGACAGTGGAGAGCAGAACTCTTACAACTCTGGTAAAAGACAGCTATTAAGCACTCAATTCCAGAATTCAATTAACATTTTAGCTAATTGCCAACCTGAATCTCTCTTATTGCAATTTAAGATTATTATTGCTTAACCTATCACCAGCCAACAAGACGACTAGGTTAGCACCTTCTCTGCACCAACTTTTTACTTTTCAAAAATTTCAATTTCCTTTTTCTCACCCGTAGAAAAGACAATCCTAATTTCTTCAGTCTTTCCAGAGAGATTTGCTGCTGTTTAGCCCTCTGTAATTTCTGAGCTTTCCCAAAATGGGAATTCTTCTACCATACTTCAAATTGAATATAAGTACCCATTCTTCTAAGTGCACTAAGAAAAAAATCGCAAAATACTATTTTATATATTTTTATATAGAATATCCTACACAAAGCAATCACAATGGCTGACTTCTTCACAACAGCATAACAATGTAGACTCACATTTAATTAGTAATTCACAGCAACAACAAAAACTATTTGTACTTCATCTTCACAGAATCACACAAAGAATTGCCTAGGTTGGAAAAGACTTTTAAGATCATCAGGTCCATTCATTAATGCAACGCTGACAAGTCCCTGATTAAAGCACATCCCTAAGCAAAACCATGTCCCTAAGCAGGGACATCTTGCACTCATGCTGCTGATCATTCCACCCAAGTGTCACTGCAAGCCTGCCCAGTTTCATCAAATAATTTCTTTTTCATTGATTTTGAATTCTTCTTGATTAGTAGTACCCCAATCCATCGTAACCATTCTGAACCCCAGATTACCCTCAAATAGGCTCACAGGCTCAGTAACCTGCATATCCTCATAAATTTCAAAGGACAGTTGCTGTTCCATCACCCATGGCACTAATGAAAACATTAAGAACAACAGGAAGCTATCAGTGTTTTCCAAGCAGCTTTTCAATTAGTGTAAAGGAGCTTCAGTTTCATCACGATGTTTCTTCCCCAAGCTTAATAAGAGTAAGCATCATAGGTTAAGATGTGTGGTATCTACTGCTTCACTCTCTTTTTGTTATATATTTAGAGAAATAAATTTGCACTTCCTTACATATTACAGAACTTCCTTCTCCATACTCCCCAGTGTGCATACCTTTGCTCACTACTATATAAAATATACCATCGTGTTGAGGGATGGTAAAAGAGCTGAAGAATAGCAGCTTTGCTGGACAGAAGACACTTCATTCCAATGCCTAACCCTAAGCTGTCCACGTCAGCAGCAGGAGCAGGTGCTCCCTGGCCACAGGGAAAAGCAAGGACACCTGTCCCCTGGGCACTCATGGCTAACTCCACCCAGGACACCTAGGCAACCTCCGTGCACCTGGTTCACTCGTCCTCAAGCCCTGTGTGTCACCTCCATAGCTCTTGAGACACAACACTCCCCACACCTCTCCTGGTGCTTTCTCAGTTCAAAATGCTGGGGGTGCAAAAGGTGGGGAAGAGGGCTGCACTTCAGTAGCTTTTGTAGCACAATGCCGAGGCTATTGCCACACACCTCAGGTTAGCCTTTTGGAAGGAGAAGCCACGCTGAAATGATGGCAGACAATGTAAGGAATGAACTGGAAGAGTGCAGCATCCATGCTACCAGCTGAGGGCAGTGCCCAGGACTGCACCTGCAGGATGTGGGGACAGGTTTCAGCTGGGATAGAGCTACTTTTCTTCTTAGCAGCTAGAATAGCACTGTGATTTGGTTTCAGCATGGGATTTAGTACAAGAAGAATGTTGATAATATACTGATGTTTTCAGTTGTTGCTAAAGAACTCAAGGAGGTTCCAATGTCCCATATTTTGCTAGTCTGCAGGTGCAGAAGTAACTGGGAGATACAGTAAAATTAGTAGACCCAAACTGGCATTTGCATATGCCAATGCGATATTCCATGTCATATGACGTCACGTTCAGCACATAAATGAGGGTCAACCAGAATGCTCTCTCTCTTCTGGGATTGCACTTCTGGTTTGGGGTTTTTTCACTCCTCTGGGATCGCTATCCAGGAATGGGCTGGGCACTGGTCAGCAGGTGGCAAGCAATTGCACTGCACATCATTCATTTGTATATTCTATTATTATTATCATTATTATTGCCATTATCATTTTAAGTTTTATTTTATTTCAATTATTAAATTGTTCTTACCTTAACCTACGAGCCTCCTTACCTTAACCCTCCAATTTCCTCCCCTGTTCTCTGGAGCAGGGGGAGAGTGAGCGGCGAGTAACTGTGTGGTGTCTGGCTTCCAGCCAGGTTAAAATATGACATCAGGTAACACCAGGCCAGCAGAGAGGGCTGCACAACCAGAAGCCACGAGCAAATGAGGAGATCAGCTGACAGCTTAGACTCACTAGCTTTTCTTTAGGTGCATTTTATTGAACTACAGACTACGGTATGCAAGTGAAGAAACGCACAGCTTGGAAAAATGTTTGTCCCTATTACTGGAACACAGCTATTTCCATTTTGAGTGTTAATTCATCAAGCAAAAATTAGACTAACAACAGAAATTACTTACACATATTCTCATGGATTTTATAAAGAGTCAACTGCTTGGGTCTGGGATTTTTTTGGTTGGCTGTTATGAAAAAGCTGCTAGTAACTGAGTGCATGATTGCAAATTGAGAGAGGTGAGGTGAAGAAGGATTCCAGTGACTATAAATGCAAAAAACCCATTCCAACTCTACACATCTGTAATCTCAATTTCCCCCGCTCCCTTCTCCAATGTTCTCATTATTACATGAAACATACATAAATAAATAAAGACACAAGCCCAGAGATTTAGGGACCCATAGGAGCAATTATCCTGTAGAGCTTGGGCTGGTATAACTGCTTTGTCTGAACAAAAAGCAAAACAAAAAAAACCTTAAGTATCTTCAAAAGTTCAAAATAATTTTTAAAGTCTATACAGCTAATAAAAATGAACATTTCTTTCAATGTCAGATACTAATTATTATTTCAGTTGTAAATCTACTAAGACAGTTATTAAAATAAAAATAATACATTGAAAAATGTAAGATATAGTCTGAAAGCAAGTACTTTTTTTTCTTTAATATAATCAAGCATTTTTGTAATGTACAACATAGCAAGGGCGAGGCAAGGCTTGCAGCGACTATACAGCTCAGTCGTTTAGTAAAACAGGAATTAAGGCAGTACAGGTAGTTATGGAAGTATTCAATAATGTTTAATTTTAATGAACCAATTTGAACAATGTGTGATAAAATCAGCATATAAACTGATGCATATTGCTAGAATTATCAAGAGAAATGCCTCTCTCCTGCAAGGCTCAATAATTCTACACAAAAGGCACCTTCAGAGACTGTGGGTGTTCAGGGATATGGGAGGATGAAGCCAACAGAAGCACATGAAAGTATGTATCGAATGCACGTAATATATACACCTATGTAATGCCAGAAACTTGTAGTCTATCTAAAACAATTACACCAAATTCTGTCCTTAATTTTACACTTCTCTTTTGCCAGAACTTACTCAGTTCCTTGCATCTCACAGCACCTACTCACTTTTCATAATTTATTTTTGTAATTTATATTCAGAGAATATATTAATTTTTGAAAAATTAACACTTGCTTGAGAACACTAAAGCTTTTATATTACATTAAATTCAATGAATCAATAGTTTCCATGAACAAAGGAACGATAATGTCATCTCAATCATGCTACTCAAGTTCAAAATCATACATGGGCATAACTTTCAGGAAGGAAAACTACCAACAGACCATAATTTTTAATACCTGTCACAGTTTTTCCTTTAATTCAAAGGTCAGCAAGCACATCTGCTACTCTGAGTGAACAGTGCCTCACTGTCTTTATAAGGTACAATTACTTGGTCAACTATTTATCATCTCTAACAATTAAAAAAAATGCTCCCATCTTCAAAGAAACAAAGGTTATAAAGTTTCACCTGCAGTCAAAGCCTTAAAAATTTGATTACTTACTCCAGACTGATAGGGGCATCACATTGGTATGATAAGAGGATTCCGTACTGATAAATCATAACACTATTGAAAGTGTTGTGCTGCCAGGAAGACTCACTTTAAGCAGCATACTGGAAAATTTACATTTGATGTAATAATGAGTCATGTAACACAGCTAGTGTTCTTACTCTTTCATTTCAAACTAAACACATACCAATCTGGAGTATCCAAAATAATGAAAAGAGTTAGGGTAATCCTACCTCACCTCCAAACACATAATTGTCCCATCAAATTCAACAGAAATGGTCTTCGCCTTTCATGAATCATTTTGGGTGCTGTATAATTAAGCTGAGGAAGGAACAAGACAATAACATACATACCTACGCACAATTACATAGGCAGATGCTTCAATATTGCTCTGAATTATTTCTGAGAGTTAGTCAATTTAATAGACAAATTTAATACTACACAACTCTCTTACACTTATTAATTTCTACTCAGGACCACTCATCACTATGAGATGAGTAGGCAAAAAATTCTTCTTCACATTTAAGTCTTATTCTCCTAGCTAGTTCATGCTCCTGTATCCCATGGCAGTAACCATATTGCCCAGAAAAAAAAAAACAAAGTGGAGGGGAAATTTAAAAAGCAAACAAACAAAAAAACCACAAAAAAACCCCACACCACCAAAGAGCAAACACAGTAGAAGTTAACATATAAATATGGCTTTCATCAGCCTGAAACTCTTAATAAAAATAACATCACATGTGCTACTGGAAAAACAGTATCACAAAACCAGAGGGAACAACAGAGACAAAAATTATATGAAAATATGAAAGTAAAGCATAGGTAGCCAAAAAAAATCCCCTACTCTGTTAAAAGGGCAATTGTCAGGCTACAGAGAGGTTAACAACAGAGTTCTAGAGGACCAGCCCTAGAATACATCACAGTACAGAAAAGCAGTAATATTCTACAAGACTGATGGTGATACAATGCTGGGAGACATCTCAAAGTAGCAGAGAACAAGAGCACTACAAACAAAGAAAGGGAATCAAATGAAAGGGGCTCTCAAGGGCAGACAAGGCCCGGAAGAGACAACTAGATAAATTAGAGAGCTGGGCAATCACCAATCATAGGAATTTTAACAAGGGCAGGTGCCCGTGGATTTTGCACCTGGGACACAGCAACCCTGGACACACATACACACTGGGGAATGAGAGGCTGGAGAGCAGCCCTGCAGAGAGGGACCTGGAGGTTCTGGTCGGTGGCAAGTTGAATATGAGCCAACAGTGTGCCCTGGCTGCCAAGAGGGCCAACCGTTTCCTGGGGTGCATCAAGCACTGACTGCACTGCGAGCCGGTCAAGGGAGGTGATCATCCCGCTCAGCTCTGCACTAATGCGGCCTCAACTCGAGTACTGGGTGCAGTTTTGGGCACCACAGTATAAAAAGGATATAAAGCTACTGGGGAGTGTCCAGAGGAGGCCACTAAATTGTTGAAGGGCTTAGAGAGGAAGCTGTATGAAGAAAGGGTACAACTTGGTCGCTTGGTTTGTTGAGCCTGGAGAAGAGGAGACTGAGAGGAGATCTCATCATCGTCTATAACTTCCTCACAAGGGGAAGAGGAGGGGCAGGTGCTGATCTCTTCTCCCTCGTGACCAACAGTAGGACCATGACAAATGGCAGGAAGATGTGCCAGGGCAAGTTTAGGTTGGACGTTAAGAAAGGGTTCTTCACCCAGAGGGTGGTGGAGCACTGGAACAGGCTCCCCAGGGAGGTTGTCATGGCACCAAAACCTGACAATATTCCAGAAGCATTTGGACAACATGTGCCCTCAGACAGATGGTCTGAATCTTGGGATTGTCCTATGCTGGGGCAATAGTTGGACTCAATGATCCTTGTGGGTCCCTTCCAACTCACAACATTCTATGATTCTACAAAGGGAGAGTAACACGTGAAACGCAGTCAAAGAACAGGAAATATTGGGAATTAAAAACTTTAGGCATAATACTTTGACAGCTAAAAAGACACAGATGCAGGAGGAGAGGGGTTTAAGAGAGACACAGCTATAGTTCAAATAGTACTAAGTAGTGTACAGCTTCACCAAGTCCAGCTACACATCATGGGTGGTTGAAAGATGATGCTACATGATTCTAAATTTCTCTTAAAATAGAGCTTCAATTAATCTATTTTGCACTTTAATCCTGGGTAGGATATTTTTCCCAAAACAACATGCTCTTGGAACATTATTTCACAAGTTCCAGGATATGTTTTCCTTATACACAGATCTCATCCATGTTTCGAAAGCAAAACCTTCCACTTTTAGGCTACCAATTCATGAACAGGATTGCTGTTTTAGCAAATATCTGGCAATATAATCCTTTGGCAGATAGCATCAATTTAGTGACTTCAATACACTTAAGGCCAATATCTGCCTCACAAAAAACACTCTCTATTACTTTAATTTCAGTAAGAGACATCATTAAGTGAATAAGCAATAAAAGCAAAGTACTTAAGGGTTTTTGTTCCACGTAAGTAGGCACACGAGCAACACATAGAAGACTAGTCTGGGAACAACTCTTCCAATACTTGTCTGTGGATAGCAAGATAATTAAGCCTCTAGACTATGAAAAATTTCACGTACTTCATGAGCAGTGAGAATAGCCTTAAAAAAACCCAAACAAGCGCCTATTGGGATTCTCCTCGACCTTCCCTGAGGAAGAACTGAATGGAGGAGAATGCACACATTGAGACCAATACACGTTTTCTGAAGCTCTCTGCCCTTCTCTCAGTCCTTGCAGAAGGGCTGTGGAATTAACTATTAAAGGGCTGCCAAGTTTGCTTGTTTAACATGACATTTGGAGATTTTTTTAATTATTATTTTTCTTTTCACTAAACTGTTTCTGTTGCTCTTATGAATCTCTGATCTGCTTGTTCAGATACAGATAAGCAAAGTCTGAAACATTACAGAATCACAGAACCAGAGAATGGCCAAGGTCGGAAGGGACCTCTGCAGATCATCTAGTCCAAACACCCTGCCAAAGCAGGTTCACCTAGAGAAGGTTGCACAGGACTGCATTCAGGCAGGTTTTTAGCATCTCCAGAGAAGGAGACTCCTAAACTTCTCTGGGGAGCCTGTTCCAGAGCTCTGTCACCTTCATAGTAAAGAAGTTTTTCCTTATCTTCAGATGGAACTTCCTGTGCTCCAGCTTGAGCCTGTTGTCACTTGTCCTGTTGTTGAGCACCACTGAAAAGAGTCTGGCCCCATCCTCTCAACATCCACTCTTTAGGTATTTATAAGCATTGAAAGATCCCCTCTCAGTCTTCTCTTCTCCAGGCTCTCTCAGCCTTTCCTCATACGGGAGATGCTCCAGTTCTCTAATCATCTTTGCAGCCCTCCACTGGACTATCTTCAGTAGTTCCTGGTCTTGAACTGGGGAGCCCAGAACTGGACACAGTACTCCACATGTGGCCTCACTAGGGCAGAGTAGAGTGGGAGGATAACTTGCCTTGACCTGCTGGCCACACTCTTCTTAATGCACCCCAGGATACCATTGGTCTTCTTGGCCACAAGGGCACATTGCTGGCTCATGGTTAACTTGTTTTCGACCAGGACTCCCAGGTCCTTCTCCGCAGAGCTGTTTTCCAGGAGGTCAACCCCCAACCTGTACTGGTGCCTGGGGTTATTCCTCCCTAGGTGCAGAACTCTACACTTGCCCTTATTGAACATCATTAGGTTATTTTCTGTCCAGGTCTCCAGCTTGTCCAGATCTCACTGAATGGCAGCACAGCCTTCTGGTGTATCAGCCACTCCTCCCAGTTTTGTATGGTCAGAAAAACTGCTGAGGGTACACTCTGTCCCTTCTGTCCCTTCATCCAGGTCATTAATTAATATGTTGATCAAGACTGGACCAAGTACTGACCCCTGGGGAACACTACTAGCTACAGGCTTCCAACTAGACTGCACTGCTGATCACAGCCCTCTGAGCCCTGCCATTCAGCCACTTCTCAGTCCACCTCACTAACCACTCATCCAACCCACACTTTCTAAGCTTACTTATGAGGATGTAATGGGAGACAGTGTCAGAAGCCTTGTTGAAGTCGAGGTAGGCAACATCCACTGCTCTCCCCCCATCCACCCATCCAGACATGCCATCACAGAAGGCTATCAGATTAGTCAAGCATAATTTCCCCTTGGTAAATCCATGTTGACTACTCCTGACAACCTTCTTTTCTTCCATATGTTTAGAGATTACATCCAGAATGAGTTTGTTCCATCACCTTCCCAGGGATGGAGGTGAGGCCGACTGGCCTGTAGTTTCCTGGGTCCTCCTGCTTGCCCTTTTTGAAGGCTGGAATGACACTGGCTTTTCTCCAGTTCTCAGGCACCTTCCCTGGTCTCCAGGATCTTTCAAAGATAATAGAGAGTGACTTAGTAAAAACATCCACCAGCTCTCTCAGCACTTGAGGGTTCATCCCATCAGGCCCCATGGATTTATGGTTGTTAAGTTTGCCTAAATGATCTCTAACCCTATCCTTGTCGACCAAGGGAAAGTATTCCTCTCTCCAGACTTTCTCCCTCATCTCCAGTGTCCATCTTTCTGTAGATTTATTTCAGAGGTACATATGCAAGTGGAAAATGTTATTACTTATTCCACTGCTAGCTCCATTTTAGGAAGAAAAAAACCCCAAACAATTTCCTGTCTTTTGTATTAACTATGCTGGTATATATTTCTATAAAGGGCTTAGCTATAGAGAACATATAAACGGAGGATATGGATATGTTACAGAGGAGGTATAAAGTGTTTAAAGTTGTTGAGATAAAATCACAAGGATTCTCAGTTTGCCACTCCAGTGTCTTATGTCTCTTTCTAAGATTTGATAATCTTATAAAATAAAACTGCAAATCCAAGATGTAGAGGGGCAGAGAAAAGAAAACAGTGTCTAATAAGTAGAGCAGGCTAAAACAGAAGGCAGAGAACAGTAGTTCCCTAGATAGCTGAAGAAAAACTATCACTTAATTCAGAAATAATTCTGAGTATTAGGGATTTTAACAATAAGTCCAAGATTATAACAGCACACAAAAAAGACCCTTTTTTCACATATTTGATACAGTTGTAATGTGCAGTGTTAAGTTAGTGTTATGAAGCAAATGGGCATGCTACTGTATGACTATTTTCCTTAAAAATCTGCAATTTAAAATTGTTTATTCAAGACACTATAATAAATCAGATTTTGAGGAACTGTGCTTGTCTTCTGGGTTGGGGGGGCAGGGGTGTGAGAGGGGTTGTTTGTTTTAAGTTCTTCAATTAAACTGTGCCTTATACCCAACCCACATTCACAAGAAATCTCCATATCCAGCTTTGGATGGGGGGTGGGGGTGATGAAAACCCATTTTTCATTCCTTCAACATCAACCAGTCATACTGAAACACTATCAGCCCTTCAAATTATGTTATCATTCACCTTCTACCAAGAAAAAAAAAAAAAAATCTAAGCAACTAACAGTGAAATACCCGAGAACTGCAGTTGCATAAATGGACAGTATGGCCCAGTAAACACAGCCCTGGACCCCTTAATTCTGTTTGTCACCAGCTCTTCAACTACTGATGCGACCTTTTCCACTTATTTCTAGATTCCCTTTTTGTGAGATGGAGATAAAATCTCTTCCACCACTGACAAAGTATCAGTTCTGTTTTCCATCTCCTACCTGCTCTCCAACTTGTATATCATGCTGTCATTTTTGCCAAGCAACATTTTGCCATGCTGCTGAGGTGATTCAGCCTGCCATGGCTCCTTTCTGGTCCATATGAATTGCACCAGGTCTCTTACAAAAAGATTTTGTCCATGAACACTGCTTCCCTAATACAGTCTGCTCAATACACAGTGCTTTTCTTGTGAAAGCAAATGCAACGTGGCACTGAACTAGGCCCTATGTATTAACCTTAAATAAATCAAATTATTAACTTCTCTGAAAAAAATGCATTTCACAGGAAACTAGAAAAATATTGGCCCATATCCACCCCCAGACATATAATGCATAAAAGGCTACTCACATGAAACTTTAAGCTCTTTTACCAAGTCCGGACTCCCTGCTGAATTTCAGTTCCTTCTGAAAAAATACCTAAGAATCTGCTCTCTCAAGAATATCTAAGAATTTGCACTCCCCTGGAAAGCAGGGGCAGAAGGACACCAACAAGGGTTGGCAACAGTGCACCGAAAGCAACTTTGATAAGTATTTTGTGACTCTCCCCACTGATCAAGTCTAGAAAAACTTTGAATCTAATAGAAGAACTGATTACAGCTCAATTTTATTACTGGATAAAGTCTTTTGCAAAAATAGTGAAACTAAGAACCTGTGAAATTACCACTTGTAAAATAAACCAATTCTTGTCTAGCAAGAACATCCTCCAGTCTACTACAAATGACAAGGAAGGATAACATTTGAGTTTTTCAAGTACTCATGGAATACAAAAAGCTATGAAAATGTAAAAACCTATGCATATTTTTTTAAATTTACTTTTTCATAAAATTTAGTACTTCCAATTGACTGATTAATATGTTTTAATAACTTAAGAAACAAGACAAATCCTTCAAAGCACACATGCACATATGTAAAAGCAGTGAGCTGCTTGAGCTCATATGTTATTGAACAGATTTACTACAGCATCATCTCCAGTGAGTTACCGTTCAGCTTGCTAGTCCCATGCTTAATATGTTTGCTAATAGTTTCCCACATTTTAACCAGACATCCTCTCCAGCTGCAACTCTCAGCTTAAAAATATTTATTTAGAAAATTAATTATATGAGAATCTGAGTTGATATGGCTATTTTTGTACTTGTAAACTTGGTCCTTAACCTGAAGAAACTACTGTCTAAATTTAGGAAGATACATAGTAATAGGGAAAACATGTTCTGAAATAAAGAGATCAAAACATTCTTTAGGAAGACCATAATAAAAAGGGAAAGACATTACTTTTTGTTTATTTTCTCAGTGCAAAAGAACAGGTAGTATATACATAAAAGACTTCACCATTTTCAAAAGCCTATAAAGGAAGATGCCCAAGATACAGAAACAAGCCACCTCTGCTAGGCACAGCTTCCTAAAAGCTGGCTATCAGACTCCTCTCCCTTGTTAGCGCTCTACTGCTAACAATGCTGAGACTGAATCTCTCTGGCATTCC